>NC_086000.1:1745886-1968386 GCF_030014385.1 Trichomycterus rosablanca | reverse complement strand
AGATTTTATCTGACTTGCGGGCATCAGGGAGCCGCTATGTATGTGCGGGAGACTCCCGGAAATTCTGGGAGACTTGGGATGTCTGTTATAGTACTAACAGTGGCACTGTGGTGCAGTGAGTGCAGGATAGCAACATTGGTCCTGTGGATGGGTTCGGCTCTCACTGCGAGGGTTTCCTCTGGGTACTCCAGTTTTCTACCACCCATCAGCTGCATGTTTACTGAAGGTAGGAGGCCAGTAAAAACTGAAGAAAACCAGTGAGCACAACCAGTAACAGACAGTGCCTGAAAGCTGGGCCGAAGTTGCTGTGTGGCACCCACTGTACCATCTGCACTAGTGCTGCTCTCACTATAAATGCAGGATGAATTAGTCATGGACTCAGCAGTGTGAACTGACCTTGAAAAAGAACTGAACCTCCTGTTCCTGGGACACACTTTCTGCTTTTCCCATCAGGCCTCTGGCCTGTGCAACGTCTGCAGAAACACAATCACACACATATACAATCAGCTCCTGAATTTCTAGCATTTCTTGCATTCTTGGTAAAAATGTGGTGGTTAATATACATTACAATAGAAATCAATAGAAATAGAGCTGCCAGTCGACCTTTCGCACATTTTTGGATGATAGGAGGAAACTGTAAACGACACAAGTTAGGTAGGACATGCCACACTCACAGAAAAACCCAATGTTCTATCAGTGATCATTCATTCACAGTTCAGCCTTAATAGTTATAACCCTGGTATTAATGTGGCACTGGAAAAACCATCATCATCATCATCATCATCTGTTCCGCACATCCATTCAGGGTCACAATGGCAACAGTGCAAGCAAAGAGTCCCAGAAATGTCTTTCCCCTGCTGGGTTTACCAGCTCCTCTGGTGGGATCCTCAGGCATTCCCTGGGTCGCCCCCGGCCTCCAAAGGGAGGCGTCCAGGAGGCATATCAGATGCCCGAACCACCTCAACTGGCTCCTCTCCACGCGAAGGAGCAGCGGTTCTACTCCGAGCTGGAAAAACCTTTGCATTGTAAATTCTGGTAAAATCCAGGCAGTGTTTGGGCCAAACTGTTCTCCATACAACACAATAACTAAATGTTTATACATGTGCTGTGTTTTTGGCATAATTAATATAATTTCTCTGCTTCACTGTTTGCTTTTATACTTTTTTTCCATCTAAAGTAATTACAGTATATAGTGTCACAACAATTTAGAAATAATGACGAAGAAATTCAGTGATTAAGTAAATTATTTATTTATTATTTTATTAGTTCTTCTTTTTTGGCTGATCCCGTTAGGGGTCGCCACAGCACATCATCCATCTACATCTCGCCCTGTCCTGAAAATCCTTCATTTCAATCTAACACCCTATAAACAACAAATAATTTCATACCCAGCTTCAGCAGCTTGTCCTGTACTTGATCAGTGAAGCAGAGCGCCCGCTGGAGGAGACAGTAGGCAAAACGGGCAGCAACAGAGGGGCAATCCGAGTCTGCAGGCTTCCTCTCCCTGAAAAATAAAACTTTACTATAATTATAACATTTACTTTAATCCAAAGACAATACTTACCCTAAAATACACCGTATTTCACCATTGGTGGTCTTTTTCATTTGTCTATGTAATCAGCAACAACATTCAGTTAAACTGTAAGGTGTCAGTTCTAGAGCAGGGGCTTCTTTAAAGCACGCTTGACTGTAAACAGTGACCTGTCTCCTGTATTTCAGCAGCTTGTAACTCATGACAGACCTGTTGCAGTTTTATCATTTATAAAATCCCACTTCCATAATAACTCATTTAGATCTGACAGTTTTGATCAGTTATGATGCACCTCCACACTGTGTATCCATTCGCGAGGAAGAACTTCAGCACATCCTGAGCTTTCTCCTGAATTCTGCTCCTCTCGCTGCCATGGAGAGCTTCGTACGGCACAAGCAGTGGGTGGCTGCCCCCTCCTGAACACACACAGGTATCACAATGTTGACATCTTACAAACTAGTGCAGTATCTTAACCACTGAGCTACCACTGCCAACAGCATGAGCTCCCAGCCCGGGCTCAGGTTCAACAGAAGAGGTTTTTCCTGCAGCAGCATTTTAGCCTTTGGGAGTGTGTCTATTATATAAATGCCAAATTTATTCGTTGTTTTTTTTCCTTCTCAGGAATAATATACCATTATTTTCATTACATTGCCTTAGCAATTCTGTTTCATTGTGTTCTTCTGATATTTCACCTGTATTTGTGATAGTAAGCGTTACTAAAATGTACAGAAACCTTTAGCCTGCAGTTCATGTTGTTTCCTTTTGGCCCAAACGTTGTGGAAGTTCTTTGCTAGCTCTTCTGCCATGGCCTGCAACACAGATATGAGTCTTATCTAAGCGTTCAATGACCTGAATAGATTACTGACATTCCAGGTGCAGTCAACAGACTTACATACTGATCCCAGGTCAGTGTGATGTTGCTGGTGTCCACAGGTTTAGGACTGAACATGGAGGTTCCTTCAAACGAGAGCTGCAGACAGGAAGACGAACATGACAGGCCGAGAATGCACACAGTCCCTCCCAGACCCTCAATAAAGGTTATATCATTAGTACTAGCTGGGACTCGGAGTTGACTCATGATGTATTTATTACCTGTCCTGACTGTGAAATGCGTCTGGCTGTTTTGCGAAGACCCCTAGCATCTCCCTCTTTGGTCCTCTCGATGGTCCAACCCAGGACCAGCATGCTTTTCACTGTCTCCTTAATGGGTCCTCTGTAGCTGTCTTTATCCTGAGACATGAGCAGAAGCAACACAAAGGTCAAATCAAAGGTAAAACAGATTTAATAATAATTTGTGTGTGTGTGTGTGTTTGTGTTTGGGCGGGTACACACTCGCTCTGATAATGCTCTGTAGGGTTTCAGGCGCGGGTGAACCTTAGAGCTCTCGCACAGCTGCTCCCCGTGTACCCAACCATTAGCAAACTGAAAGCAAACAAAACGGTATATATTTAACTTTAGGTCCTACATTTACATAGACACAATACATATCAGCATAAGCGATTTTAAACATATTTATTCATCTTAGAATCTTTATTCTGATCACATGGTTTCAGCAAGATCGTTACCACCCGTAAACAGTGGGCATAAGTCAGGAACACCTTGACAGTAAATAGGGAGGACATGCCAAACTTCTCAGAGACAGTAAATCAAGGTTTATACAAACGTCCAGTCCCCAGAACCCTTGAGCTTCCAGCTTTAACAGTTCTGAACCAAGATTACTGAGTACAATACAATGCTTATTAAGAAATGAATACATTAATACTATTACATATTTAGGCGGCACGGTGGCTCGGTGGGTAGCACTGTCGCCTCACAGCGAGTAGGTCCTGGGTTCGATCCCCAGGCGGGTCTGGAGTTTGCATGTTCTCCCTGTTTCTGCGTGGGTTTCCACCGGGAGCTCCGGCGGTTTCCTCCCACAGTCCAAAAACATGCAGTCAGGTTCATTAAAGATACTGAATTGCCCTGTAGGTGAATGTGTGTGTGTGTGTGCCCTGTGATGGACGGCCACCCCGTCCAGGGTGTTACTGTGTGCCTCGAGCCCATTGAAAAGCTGGGATAGGCTCCAGCACCCTCCCCCCCGACCCTGATTGGATAAGCGGTCAAGAAAGTAAGTGAGTATTGCATGTTAAAATTATTATTATATAACTATTATATATTTAAAAGTCCTACCCTCTCCAGTGACCACTTCTCATGTGTGTGTTCTGCAAACTTGTTTATCACATACTCCAGCACCTCAGGAACCGACACACTGAAAAAAGAAATTATTAATCATTAAATATGATTAAAACCACATTAAAGATGTAAAATCCATGATGATTTTCCAGTCCTTCCTTCTGTTCCCCTATAAAATGCCCTGATGATTTTTACCCCAAGCCAGCAGGACAACCACACCTAAAGAGATAACCCGCATTAAAAGGTAATGTGTTCCTACCTGGAGGTGTCGAGAGGCTGAGGACAAAACCCCCCCTCAGAGTTCAGTGATGAGCGTGTGTTCAGTCCGCCTGTGCGGTTCAGATCGACGTGATCCGGAGGAACGGCACCGGACACGGCGACCAGACATCCAACCGAGAGCTCAAACAGCTCGGCCTCATAAGGCTGAGAAAAATACAACAAACAGCACAAACGGGGAAGGACTTAAAGACTATAAATAATAATAAAAACGTGAAATGATGTTGAATAGCCAAAAAATTATTACTTACTAGGGATGTAACGATACATTCTACCCACGATGCAATGCGATTCACAATACTGGGTTCACGATACGATTTTTTCCCAATTTTTAAAACAAAATTAATTAAAAACTGAAATGAAATAAATCCCACATTGAAGTATCCTCACATAAATAAATTTGGCTGGAAAATTCCGAACCTGGCAACCCTGTAGTGACGTCAACCAGGCGAGGTGAATAGCGCCAGCGCCCTCTGCTGTTTAAAGTGAATATCGATTCATTATACATGTAAACCTTTACACACGTGAATCGATTTTTAACTGTCTTGTGGTGCATCGTTACATCCCTATTACTTACTATCACTAATTATTATTATTATTCATTAATAACAATGATAGTGCATATTTACTACATTTGCTGTACAATGATTCAGTGGGTTTAAATAAAAGGAGCTCCAACAGGCCGTGCATTACAACATTACAAATAACTACAAACACTACATCACTAGATCGGTTTATTTCAGTTCCATCAACTGCTTTATCCTGGTCAGGGTCGTGGCAGGTCCGGATCCAGTGGGAAAAACTGGGTGCGAGGCAGGTCATCCCCTCAGCCATAGCCAACCATGTCTTTGTAGACGCCCAAACAGCCAGTAGCACCTCTAAGATTCAAACCCAGATCACTGCACCACCCGAGCGCCCTTACTAGATAAATGTTTAGCTATAATAATAATAAAAAACACCTTGAAATACAATTAGAAATGTTTACACCAGGCTGAATTCTAACATATGAACGATTACTGGCAATTTATACACATACAAACATGACTTAAACACGTATAATACTTGATAATATATGTATTACATCCTAAAGAATATATAGTGTTATTCTTTTATCTTCTGGAGGCGCTTTATCCTGATTGTAAAGATGCTTATTTAAAACAGTTACTGTTTTATCTCAATAGCATAAACAGGGGCAGCACTAGCACTGTTGGACTCTTGAGCAAGGACCTCAGTTGTTTGGATTGTATACGGTCACAACTGTAAGTGGCTTTGGATGCAATGTAGCCCAAATACTCAGGCCTGTAGGATCCCTAACTGCCCCTGCTGTACTGACCTTTTTGTTCAGAGCTCTGAACACACCCCAAAACAGTTTCCTGCCCAGCTTAAGTTCTTCCTCTGAGGCCACACCCAAACTGCCCCTTTCACAGGCGTAGTAGTACTTCCAGTTCTGCTCGTAATGATCCATTAAGAGCTGTAAGGACAAGAGTAAAGCTAACGGTACAGAAATGTCCCATTTAGTCATAAATTAAGATAAAAAGATTAATAAAGACCTTAAGAGGCATTTTGGAGTTGTCAGTGAGCTGAGGAACGTCAAGTACAAAAAGTCGCAGTAAAGGCTGCAGCAAGGACGGCTTCAGTTTTCTGTAACGCAACGTACAGAACCATAAATACAACCAGGTATCACCAGGTACAATATGTGTACCTGTAAACAATAGCACAAGACCCCCCTAGACGACACTCACCCACAGACAGAGAGCAAACAGGCCTGTATGGCATCACGCTGGGCCTTGGTCAGGCTGCTCGCTTTGGAGAGACTGTAAATCGCCTGCAGACAGTCGTCTACGGTAGCCGTCCGAATCGGAGAGAGGTCACGCAGCAGGGTCGAGCACTTCCCCAGCAAAGGCAGAACCGCCCCACATAAGTAACGGTTCAGAGCCAAAGCCAAGTCTGTCCCACCGAGATCAGTCTACAGATTTAAAACACACATTAAATAAGTCTAGAATTATGAATTATCATTTAAATAGAAACAGGAACTCACATTATCCATGCTGACGGCCGCCTGCAGATCCGGCAGGAATCCTTTCTCAAGGAGGTGGAGCAGGAAGGTTTGGTCGTGGACGCCGTAGACCCGGTCCAGAAACAGCACCATGGATGCTTTATGATCTGGACAGAAACATCTGGACATGTCCGGCTCCATCACCGAACCATCTAAGATTGATGGGAAAAATAAAATCACTAAAAACAAATACATAAATGTCTGAAAATTACAGGGAAAGATCAAAGAAAATTTAGAGCACCTTTGTCCAGATAGGGGAGGGCAAAAGGGATGCTGATGACGCCCTCAAGGTCCTTCAGATGAATCAGAGATCTTAGGATGTCCCTGATACGGACGGCCTCACCCTTACCGGCCTCTATTAGCTACACACACACACACACACACACACTCCCTCAGTGAACATTACTTTTACCAATATTAAGATGCTTTACGTCTATCTATCTGTATGTATCTGACTTTCATTTCTTTTTCTTTATGCATTTTTCTCCCGACTTTTAGCGCGTCCAATTGCCTGATTGTGTCATTAGTGATCGAAGCTAACCCACGCCCCCTCCGACAGGTGGGCAGCAGCCTTATGCATTTTGTCTCGTACACCAGATGATATCAGCTGCGGATCAGCACTGTGTACGGAGAGGCACACCCTGATCCGCACTCTCTCCTTGTCTCTGTGCAGGCATCATCAATCAGCCAGCAGAGGTCGTACTTGCATCAGTCATGAGAGAGACCCTATCCGGCTCAATATCCCACCCCTATATGAACAACAGGCCAAAAAAAATTTCCCTTAACAGGGAGTCAATTTATTGCTTCGCTTCCCTCTCAGACAAAACCAATCAGTTCACTTTTTCTATTATTATTATTATTATTATTATTAATGATTAGTATTTAATAATTGAAGGAGCAGTTGTAGCCTAGCGGTTGAGGTACTAGACTAGTAAGCAGAAGGTTGCTGGTTCAAACCCCACCCCTACCAGGTTGCCACTGTTGTGCCCCTCAGTTGTTAAGCCTATATAATGCAAGTCACTTTGGATAAGAGCGTCTGCTAAATGCCGGACTCATGACTCAAGACTCATGTCCGGTCATCCCCATCCATTCGTCCAGCACTCACATGGGTCTCTGGAGCACAGCGGCCAAGCAGGTCTATCAGGGCGGAGTAAAAAGTCATGATAGCGTGACCCATGTGGATGACGTCCTCGTCCTCGTCGTGAAGAGTGTCACTGTGTGAGTACAAAACAATCATAAATAGAATAAAACCAAATTAGCAGGTAAATAGAAGCGACAGACAAACAAACGCACTAACAGTGTGCTGGTGGACTGGTAAGCTTTAGAAGAACCATATCCAGTTTCCTCTTCTGAGATCCTGATCGCTTCCTCTATAGTTGCTAGAAGCCCATTTCCACCCTCTCCTCTGAGCGCGGGCCCAAAACACTCAGGACGGCGAATGAGAAGCCTCACGACGACGTACGCGTTTTCTTCCACGCTTTCGCCTGCACGAGAGGAAACACGTCAGCTACGCTCCAGAGGACCGACGTAGAAAGCGCGAGACACGTATTCTCAGCTGTTACCGTTGCAGAACACGGCGAAGCGCAGGAAGTCGAGGTATCGTTCGCCCTCCACGGGATTCCAGCCGATGTCTGGGTATCCTTTGGAGACCAGCGACACACAGCTCCGCAACCCACAGCCCGCCAAATACTGCACCACCTACTCGAACACGAGGAGATACTTCAGCTAAACATGTCTGAGCTTTTGAGTGAGAACTATATATGCAGTAATGGGTCAAAACATTAGGACCACCCATCTAATTCACTGTCAAACAGCTGGAACAGGTGGATTGGCATCTTTTTCACAGATAAATGACGTACACACGCCCAGTGGTCCACACGTTCTTGGAGAAAACAGGATTCCTCAGACCTGTCGACATACTTCCATTGCTGTAATGTCCAGTTCCAGTGCCTGCATACACAGTGTATGTGCTTTTGATAGTGGACAGCAGTTAGAATGGGAACTTTGACTGGCCTGGTCTGTATTAGGCACTGTGGGCCTGTGGGTCTGTCCGAAAACCTGGTAATCTCTCCACATAGACGCATTTTACATCATCCTACGCACCCGAGAAGAGGGCATGTGTAAATTCTTAGATTCCTTAAAATGCTCCTACTGAGGCGCCTTAATTCTGAGTGATAATCTGACTTAATAACAGGTAGGCGGTAGGCAGCTCACTAGGATTCTGAACAGACCCTGTATATCCTCTGGCTGCAATGAGTCTTGGCCGCCCAACAAGCTGCCACTTCTTGCTGTTTTGGAGACACTTCAGCCCAGTCGTCTGGTCGTTAGGATTCTGTGCTACCATCAGCCCAACATGTTATAAACTTGTCATGAAACAGACATTGGTGTGAAGATTTTTAGGATGGTCCTAATGTTTTGGTAAAGAAAGAAAAAGAGAGTCAGGGTCAGAGAAAATGATGTGAAACCTTCTCCAGATCCGGTTCTTGGAGTGCTAAAGCTAGCTCATAATTATCCATCACAGAAGCCGCCGCCACGTCCAAAGGAGTCGAGCCTCGCATAGAAGGACACGCTAAAGACACACACGTTTTCTTTACAGACTCATTTCTGCTGACATGCATAACTCAAAAAAAGAAAACTCAAAAGCATAATTCAAAAGCAAATCGTTTATGCATGATTATCATGGTTATGAATGAGCAAGCGTACCGAGTCCAACGCTGCTATGACCCAGCAGGTAGCTCAGGTGATCAAACATGGCCTTCTGGTTGTGACGGCTGATCCGACAGAAATAGCACAGGAAGCGGCAGCAGTTGGCCACCATTTTTGGAAACACGATTTCCTGACGAAAAGGAATCGTCAATTACATGGCGTACACTACATGGCCAGAAGTATTTGGACACCGAGTCATGAGCTTGTCAGACATCTCATTTAAAAACACATTTTAGCGAGAACCAAAAGAAGTGCAGATACCGTGGAATCTCTGGAGCCCAGAACATTAACCATCACCTCCATAACAGTCTCATGCATGCCCAGCGCTCTCATCAGGTTAGGCTGCTGGTAGAAGACTTTATTTTTCATGATATCTCTGCAGATAACAGAAAATAAGTCATAAATGCACCAGCAGATCTAAGATATAGTGGTTGTTAATCGTCCTCTATTTATAGATAGATTATACATAGACTAATATAGATTATACATAGATTATTATAGATTATACATAGACTAATATAGATTATACATAGATTATTATAGATTATATGTCACGCTTGGAGCCTCAGGGTGATCCTGTGCTCCAGTGTGCCACGCCCTTCTCTCCCCAGTCTCCAGCCAGCCTCCCTCTCCTGATTGGTTAGCTGGGGCTAATTAGCCCCAGCTGCTACTATTTAGGAGAGGCTCAGGGAAAGGCTGGTTGGAGATTATTTCAGAGTAACTCTGTCTGTTTGCTCCTGGTCACTCTGTCTGTTTGCTCCTGGTCACTCTGTCTGTCTGTTTGCTCCTGGTCACTCTGTCTGTCTGTTTGCTCCTGGTCACTCTGTCTGTTTGCTCTGTTTGCTCTGTTTGCTCTGTTTGCTCTGTTTGCTCTGTTTGCCCTGTTTGCTCTGTCTGCTCTGTCTGCTCTGTTTAACCTGTTTAGTCTGTTTAGCCTGTGTAGCTTTGTTAGCCTGTTTAGTTTAGTCACTGTTCAGCCCCTGTCTGTTAGCTTAGTCCTTGTTTGTTAGCCTGTGTGTATTAGCCTGTCCGTTAGCCTGTTTAGTCTGTTTAGTTCTGTTTAGTCTGTTTAGTCCTTAATCCTGTTAGTCTGTTTAGTCCTGTTAATCTGTTTAGTCCTGTTAGTCTGTTTAATCCTGTTAGTCTGTTTAGCCTGTTAGTCTGTTTAGTCCTGTCCAGTCTGTTTAGTCCTGTTAGTCTGTTTAATCCTGTTGGTCTGTTTAGTCCTGTTAATCTGTTTAGTCCTGTTAGTCTGTTTAATCCTGTTAGTCTGTTTAGCCTGTTAGTCTGTTTAGTCCTGTCCAGTCTGTTTAGTCCTGTTAGTCTGTTTAATCCTGTTGGTCTGTTTAGCCTGTTAGTCTGTTTAGTCCTGTCCAGTCTGTTTAGTCCTGTTAGTCTGTTTAATCCTGTTGGTCTGTTTAGCCTGTTAGTCTGTTTAGTCCTGTCCAGTCTGTTTAGTCCTGTTAGTCTGTTTAATCCTGTTGGTCTGTTTAGTCCTGTCTTTTGTTATATTAAATCTGTTGTTTACACATCTCTGCGTTTGTGTCCGCCCCTCCTGTCCGTCTAGCCCACATAGCGTTACAGAATAATCTCCCTAATATAGGACACAGCGAGATGTCTTTTGTTCAGGTGTTCCCTGATTTTGACTCCATGGGGTTCCCTCAGACCTTCCCGCTTAGTAGGCCAACTCCATATGATGGAAGCGACTCATTTGTCGGAGGCTTCCTTCTTCAGAGCCAGCTCTACCTGCAGAACCTTCTGGACCCCCAGCCAGCTGAAACAGACAAGGTTCTGTTCATGATGTCAAGACTGAGGGGTGCTGCTCGTGAATGGGCTAGGCAGCTTTGGTCTGACAGGGGAGCTGAGCTGAAATCGGTTAAGGTGTTTGAGGGCCTCATGCGAGCTCAATCCCCAGGAAAAAACCCTTACGGGTCTGGTGTTGGGACGTTTTCCCAACCTCCCAAGCCCATTGGAGGCGCTACACGCAGCAAAGCGCCAACTGCAGCTCATACCCGGCATCCAGTGCCCACTGGGGAAGTTCAATTTTCCCCCGTGCCCACTGCTGATGTGGTCCGGGTGCCAGTGCCTGCTACTAATGCTCGTGACCGTCCCATGTCCACGTTAGGAGCCAGCCAAAATTCTTATGGTCCTGTTTCTTGTTTTGACCCCAAGGGCTCCGGGGGTCTCTCTGTTTGTTTGCCGGCTCCTGTCCCATGTACTCTAGTTCGGGTCGGCCCTCCTGCCACCCAGACAGAGTCGAACAGTTTCAAGTTCTCTCCAGTGTTTTCGCAGCTGAGCCCAGTTTCTCCAGGGTCCAAACAGCTGGCTTCTGACGCATATCCAGGGTCCACGCAGCTGACTTTGGACGCCTCTCTAGTGTTTTCGCAGCTGACTTTGGACGCCTCTCCAGGGTCCTCACAGCTGAATGACGTTTCTCTAGTGTTTTCGCAGCTGACTTCGGACGCCTCTCCAGGGTCCTCGCAGCTGAATGACGTTTCTCTAGTGTTTTCGCAGCTGACTTCGGACGCCTCTCCAGGGTCCTCGCAGCTGTATGACGTTTCTCCAGTATTTTCGCAGCTGATTTCGGATGCCTCTCCAGGGTCCTCGCAGCTGAATGACGTTTCTCCAGTGTTTTCTCAAGTGACTTCGGACGCTTCTCAAGGGTCCTCGCAGCTGACTCCGGACGCCTCTTCGCCAGGGTCCTCGCAGCTGACTCCGGACGCCTCTTCGCCAGGGTCCTCGCAGCTGACTCCGGACGCCTCTTCGCCAGGGTCCTCGCAGCTGACTCCGGACGCCTCTTCGCCAGGGTCCTCGCAGCTGACTCCGGACGCCTCTTCTCAAGGGTCCACGCAGCTGACTCCCGAAGCCTCTTCGCCAGGCTCACCGCAGCTGACTCCCGAAGCCTCTTCGCCAGGCTCACCGCAGCTGACTCCCGAAGCCTCTTCGCCAGGCTCACCGCAGCTGACTCCCGAAGCCTCTTCGCCAGGCTCACCGCAGCTGACTCCCGAAGCCTCTTCGCCAGGCTCACCGCAGCTGACTCCCGAAGCCTCTTCGCCAGGCTCACCGCAGCTGACTCCCGAAGCCTCTTCGCCAGGCTCACCGCAGCTGACTCCCGAAGCCTCTTCGCCAGGCTCACCGCAGCTGACTCCCGAAGCCTCTTCGCCAGGCTTACCGCAGCTGACTCCCGAAGCCTCTTCGCCAGGCTCACCGCAGCTGACTCCCGAAGCCTCTTCGCCAGGCTCACCGCAGCTGACTCCCGAAACCTCTTCGCCAGGCTCCACGCAGCTGGCTCCTGTTCCCGAGTTGGCGCATCCCGATGGCGCTCCTGTTCCCGAGTTGGCGCATCCCGATGGCGCTCCTGTTCCCGAGTTGGCGCATCCCGATGGCGCTCCTGTTCCCGAGTTGGCGCATCCCGATGGCGCTCCTGTTCCCGAGTTGGCGCATCCCGATGGCGCTCCTGTTCCCGAGTTGGCGCATCCCGATGGCGCTCCTGTTCCCGAGTTGGCGCATCCCGATGGCGCTCCTGTTCCCGAGTTGGCGCATCCCGATGCCGCTCCTGTTCCCGAGTTGGTGCCCCCTGATGGCACTCCTGTTCCCGAATGGGCGTCCCTCGGCGACGCTCCTGTTCCTGAGTTGGTGTCCTCCGAGGGCACTTCTGTTCCTGAGTTGGTGTCCTCCGACGGCACTTCTGTTCCTGAGTTGGTGTCCTCCGACGGCACTTCTGTTCCTGAGTTGGTGTCCTCCGACGGCACTTCTGTTCCTGAGTTGGTGTCCTCCGACGGCACTTCTGTTCCTGAGTTGGTGTCCTCCGACGGCACTTCTGTTCCTGAGTTGGTGTCCTCCGACGGCACTTCTGTTCCTGAGTTGGTGTCCTCCGACGGCACTTCTGTTCCTGAGTTGGTGTCCTCCGACGGCACTTCTGTTCCTGAGTTGGCGCCCCCTGATGGCGCTCCTGTTCCAGAGTTGGCGTCCTCCGACGGCACTCCTGTTCCTGAGTTGGCGCCCCCTGATGGCGCCCCTGTTCCAGAGTTGGTGTCCTTCGAAGGTGCTTCTGTTTCCTCGTTGGCACTCCCAGATGGCGCTCCTGTTTCCGAGATGACGCCCCCAGATGGCGCTCCTGTTTCTGTGTTGGCGCCCTCCGATGGTACTTCTGTTCCAACGATGGCGCCCCCCGACGGCGCTTTTGAACTCTCGTCGGCACTCCCCGACAGCGCTTCTGGTCTCCTATCATGCCTACCGCAAGGCATATTAAATTACTTCAAATATGCCCCTCAGGGTCCAGGACCTCCTTTTTGTTTTTGGTTTTTTTATTTGGGCACGCCAGGAGTCGTGCCTTCAGGGAGGGGCCTACTGTCACGCTTGGAGCCTCAGGGTGATCCTGTGCTCCAGTGTGCCACGCCCTTCTCTCCCCAGTCTCCAGCCAGCCTCCCTCTCCTGATTGGTTAGCTGGGGCTAATTAGCCCCAGCTGCTACTATTTAGGAGAGGCTCAGGGAAAGGCTGGTTGGAGATTATTTCAGAGTAACTCTGTCTGTTTGCTCCTGGTCACTCTGTCTGTCTGTTTGCTCCTGGTCACTCTGTCTGTTTGCTCCTGGTCACTCTGTCTGTTTGCTCTGTTTGCTCTGTTTGCTCTGTTTGCTCTGTTTGCCCTGTTTGCTCTGTCTGCTCTGTTTAACCTGTTTAGTCTGTTTAGCCTGTGTAGCTTTGTTAGCCTGTTTAGTTTAGTCACTGTTCAGCCCCTGTCTGTTAGCTTAGTCCTTGTTTGTTAGCCTGTGTGTATTAGCCTGTCCGTTAGCCTGTTTAGTCTGTTTAGTTCTGTTTAGTCTGTTTAGTCCTTAATCCTGTTAGTCTGTTTAGTCCTGTTAATCTGTTTAGTCCTGTTAGTCTGTTTAATCCTGTTAGTCTGTTTAGCCTGTTAGTCTGTTTAGTCCTGTCCAGTCTGTTTAGTCCTGTTAGTCTGTTTAATCCTGTTGGTCTGTTTAGTCCTGTTAATCTGTTTAGTCCTGTTAGTCTGTTTAATCCTGTTAGTCTGTTTAATCCTGTTGGTCTGTTTAGTCCTGTCTTTTGTTATATTAAATCTGTTGTTTACACATCTCTGCGTTTGTGTCCGCCCCTCCTGTCCGTCTAGCCCACATAGCGTTACATTATACATAGACTAATATAGATTAAACATAACTATTATATATTATACATAGACTAATATAGATTATACATAGATTATTATAGATTATAGACTAATATAGGTT
Source organism: Trichomycterus rosablanca (assembly GCF_030014385.1). Taxonomy (NCBI): domain Eukaryota; kingdom Metazoa; phylum Chordata; class Actinopteri; order Siluriformes; family Trichomycteridae; genus Trichomycterus; species Trichomycterus rosablanca. The sequence continues at coordinate 1,954,401 of NC_086000.1, read as the reverse complement.
CAACATAACTATTATATATTATACATAGACTATTCTAAATTATACATAGATTATTATAGATGTCTGTTTATTTACAGATTTAGTGATGTGACAGGTTTTTTATTACATTTTATAGAACAAACTAATAAGAAATATTTTTAGTTTTATTACAGGTAAGAAAAAAATCTGTGCTGTACATCAGCTGTAACTCTAAAGCTCAACTGAAGCCTGCTGCTGATTATATAAGCATATAAAAAGGCCTTTTTTTCTTGTTTGTTTCTGGGACATTTCCAATTCCCTTCTGCCAATCACCTGCCAATTCCTGAGATTGCATATCATAGCAACAGACAAGAGACCTCGTCTAACCCACAAAGTTAGAATCATGTACCCAAGTCCTCTAATCATAAGTTCCTCCTCTTCTCTGCCCATTCGGGCCGTGAGCAGTGAGCGGATCCGTCCCAGCGCGTCCTGCAGGCCGAGCGTGTCCTCTACAGCATTTCGGCTGATGCAGTAGGCTTTTTCCAGGGGGCCGAGCATCTTGCCGGCCAACCCGGTGTACTGGAGGCGCAGGAGGCTGAATGCGGTTCGCACCAGAGCCGGATCCTTCATGTGACTCTCGCGAGCCCAGCGCATCACGGTGTCAGAGATCAGGCACTGAAGAGAAACTGAAGGGAATAATAATAATCCCAAGTGTCACTTATTAATTTTTGTTTTTGTGACTGTAAATAACATTACAATTCCTACCAGGCTTAGTCACGATGTCCTCTTCAACCACGCCTGACATCCTCCTCTTCAGACGCACCATTTTGTCGACTAGGTTTGTTAATCGGGACCCACTGAGCTGCTCCGCCTCGTCTCTGCTTTTTACGGCTTCGTCCGTCTCAACTCCTGTTACACACGACATTTTTTTTCTCCTCGTTTGCAACATCGAACTGATTTTATGGGTAGAAAAGCTTGTTTATGATTGGTCGTTTACCACAGTGGTTCTGGAGATCTGAATGGAAATCCCAAAACAGATCTTTAATGTCATCTGGACAGGGGCAATCCTGCTGCTCCTCACGAAAATTCAGCAACATGTTCATCTGAGAAAGTATAAAGTAAGACACGATGCCTTAGGATCAGCGTTAAGACCTGGTACATGCCTTTGTTACTTCCAAACTAGACTACAGCAATTCTCTCGTCAAAACCCTCGCCGACCCCTGCAGATCGTTCAGAACGCTGCTGCTCGAGTTCTGACCCAGTCTAAAAAACATGAGCATATCACCCCGGTATTAGAACGACTCCACTGGCTCCCAGTCAATAAGCGTATTCAATATAAAATTTTAGTGCTCACTTTAAAGGCACTTCATGGTCTGGCCCCCTTGTATTTGGCTAATCTTCTACACCGCTATGTCCCATCTCGTAGGTTAAGGTCGTCGAATGCTGGTCTCCTGGTTGCTCCAAGGTTTAGGTTGACCACCATGGGTGGTAGATCTCTTTCTCTGAGTTTAAATCTCTTCTAAAAACATTCTTGTTTACTCAGCACTTTCACTCGTCTTCTTCTGTTTCTGTTTGATCTTGTTTGTTTGTGATTATGATTCCTATGTAAAGCGTCCTTGGGTACTGTGAAATATAAGTTGAATTTATTTTTATTATTATTATTATCCTGTTAAAAACCTTTTATTTATTTTATCTTTTGCCATTACTTTGCACTTTAACCTGGTTTCCTACAAGTCCACAATTAGTATTTTTGAAATTGTACTAATTACTGGAGATAAAAACACAAGCATGAAGTTTTGAGTGTCCAAAAAAACTTAAATCTTGAAGCTATGTTCAGTACAAACTTGCTTTAATCATATTGTTTTTAAAGCCTGTAGTGCAGAACTTGTTTATTACTGTTCCTGGGATCTGTAGAGATTCTATACACCATACTGATCATATTTCTTACCTGGAAGAATGCACAACTGTTTTTAATCCCCAACACTAAATAAATATGACATTCACGCCCATCCTGCACTTATCACAATCTTTATCACTGACCAGTTCAATTCTTCACGACCACTGACCTGCTCTTGAGGTGGAGAGCGGAATTCTTTGGTCTTGCGGGCGGTCAGGGCAGCCGACATGTTGAGCGCCTCCATGACCCCGTTGTAGCGAGAGCGCTGGTTGGCCTGAAGACGAGCCACCAGATCGGCGGAGAAGGTCGCCACGGCCTCGACCCGGTGACGCAGCTGGCAGTCGCACAGGTACTGCAGCAGGTGGCACAGCTGGGAACGAGACGTAGGCGGACACCATTATACTCATTATATGATATACGTACGCCGATCAGGCATAACATCATGACCACCTTCCTAATATTGTGTTGGTCCCCCTTTTGCTACCTAAACAGCCCTGCAACTGTGTATTCAGACACCTTTCTATCAGAACCAGCATTAACTTCTTCAGCAATCTGAGCTACAGGAGCTCGTCTGTTGGATCGGACCACACGGGCATCAATGAGCCTTGGCCGCCCATGACCCTGTCGCCGGTTTCCCACTGTTCCTGATAGATACTGACCACTGCAGACCGGGACACACCCCACAAGAGCTGCAGTTTTGGAGATGCTCTGACCTGCTCAAATTCTTACGCCCATTTTTCCTGCTTCTAACATCAACTTTGAGGATAAAATGATGAAGAGTTATTCACTTCACCTGTCAGTGCTCAGAATGTTATGGCTGGACATTATAGTATATGCTGTATATATTTCAATATATGGGACAGTGGTAGCCTAGTGGGTAGAGCTTTGGGCTATCAGTTGAAAGCTTGCAGCCACTGTTGGGCCCTTGAGCAAGGCCCTTTACCCCTTTCAGCCCCAGAGCTCCAGGTTTATTTTTTACTATAACCGTACCTCTAGTTGAACTGCTTCTGGTAGCTTTATCTGTAGCAACACTCGTTCAGGGCTGAGCCTTCCTCCCTCCTCTTCTTTATTATATTCATCATCATCATCATCCTCCAATCCCAGAGAATCATACTCCCTCATGTAAGCAGATGGAAGAATAAGTGAGAGGACACGGTGCAGATCAGAAGGCTGGTACACACCCATCAGGAGAAGCGTGTGTAACAGCTGGAGGAGAGGAACAAGCAGCAGCTCTGTGCTGCCTCCGACAGGATCCCTGATATCCTGCCCTACCGAGTGCACTGCATCCCCCAACATGGCAACCGTCACAGACTTTAGAATCTCTAATGGGAACGCCGGACTGTGCTGGAAAGGATCACCGAAACCCGTGCGCACAAAGCACGGCGAGCTGGAGTGCATTCTGGGTCGGAGAGACGTACCGATCTCACTTCCTGGGAGGCCGTGCCGTCTCCCTTCGCGCTCGAAGAGCGTAACGGCCCGCACGGCGTCGCTCATGGGCACGACATACTCGCGGCTGGCGGCCCGCCTGGCGCCGGCGTGGACACCGAGGTGGACGGTCGTCAGGAGGCCGTAGAATCCCGTTCGCAGGATCCCGGGCATTTGTGAGCACCGCAGGGCGAAGAGGAGCTGTGACTGGTCGACGTGGCTGCACAGGGCGTGGCTCACGGGAATGTTGCCATGGGCGCAGAGGGCAGAGTAGAGGCGCAGGGTGTGGTCGTGGAACTCTAGCAGGTGGTCCAGTTCAGAGAGTTCAAGAATGTCTACGCACCTAAGACAGGGGCGACAGGTTATTAGTACGGCACTACCCAAACGCTTAAGATTCGCATTAATGTCAGGCTTGATACATAATTAGGGGCAAGTCAGGAAAGTGCACCAATGCCACAGACAGGGCTTCGAGAACCACCCCTTTCCCCCCTATAACACAGATGTTATGTCTGTGGGCCAATAGCAGATGAAGGGTTTGAATCTCAGCTGTATCGGGCTAGAACATTGTGCCCACGGAGCTTCATAAACAATATATTTAAGTAAAACACAATTATTGATCCTTTAAGATCCTTTACATATTCATGTAAATCTAAAGTGGGCAAATTGTTCAGCCCTGTGAAGTACAATTTTTTAATTATGCTGGGTAATTGAGCAGACAATACACTGTTTTCTACATAAGTACATCATAAACCAAAGTCCAGCTTTATATTTTCAGTTTATTTGCCCTTCAGCTAGCACACTGACTTTCCGTCCTTCTACCTGTCTTCTTCGGGGATGTGCAGAGTCATGGTCTGTAGACTCTCGGCGCACTGTGCCCTCCAGCCCTGCCTCTCCTCCAGCCGTGTCAGCTCCACGCGCGGGGCACGTTCCGGTAACCGAGTCCACCTCACGGGTATCAGGGACTGCACACTGAGCCTGGGAGGACACTGAGGCTCGGTGTTATTCCTCTGGCTCCGAAACAGGCCTGCGGACAGTGGTAACACACCCTGCACAGAGACAGGCGGGTCAGTTTTATTTATTATGCAGACTCGAGGACAACGAAGATGTCGGCAGAGAGGGCAGAGTGTTTGACCGTGTGTACCTTGATGCGTCCAAGTTCAAACTGGAAGATGTCGTGACTCGTGGCTTTGGCAAAAACAGCTGGGAACAGCTTCGTGCCCGGCTCCACCTACGGGTGTGAGAATTTGCAGGCTAGAAGTCACCGTAATTTATTCCAAGGATTCATCTACGGATTTTGGAGTAAACGCTGTTAGTTGCTTAGCTACAACGTGGGTAAATATCTGGTATGACCTTGCTGAATGATCTCTTATTTACCTTGTATTGGACAGACAGCTGTGAACTGCTGACCTGATACTGGGGTTAGTGATAGAACTGGGGTTAGAAGCCTGCTTATATAAGTCAGAGTCAGAGTTACCACACAGGAGCTCGCTAAAATAATATAGGTACCTGATAGAACGTTCCCATTTCCTTCCCATTAGCAGTGTAGGTAAGAAACCCAGTCGCTGTGTCAACCAGACAGCCGATCTCCAGCCCGCTGCTACTGCGGCCGTGAGAGAGACCAGTGCCCTCTGCAGCACACACCATGTAACAGCAACTGCGCTTATCACTGGCAAACATAAACACAAGCACGTAAAGACTCTCAGACACTTCAGCGTCGAACCATACACCGCTACGGTCAATCACCTCTCGACAACTTTGCCCCACTCGTCTCCGAGTGTGACCGTCACCGTGCACACTTCCTCCAGGTCAAAGGTTTGCCCGTGAGGGTGGAAACGAGAGGTCGCCCACCCAACCCAGATACAGGATGGTTCTTGGCCACTGAGGATCTTCACAGAGTAGTAGTGCTGCAGAGGAAATAAATAAAAGAAGCTTGGTGGACGTGATCCCAACATCATAAAGTACACAAGCAAGCAAAAAAGTAAATGTCTGTAGTCTGTAGTCCCGTGCCTTAGTGCAGTGAGCAAGGTGATTACAGTCGTCCTTTTCGATCGCCAGCACCTCCTCCAGCAGCCGCGCTGAAGAACCACTCGTGTTCAGTTCCGGCTTCTTTTTCAAGAGAAATCTACAAAGTGCCAAACAGTATGAGCTTAAAATTGTCATATATGAATAACACTGATGATCTCTTCATCACGGCACCTGTTAGTGGGTAGGATATACGTATATCAGGCAGCGAGTGAACATTTTATCCTCAAAGTTGATGTTAGAAGCAGGAAAAATGGGCGACTGGGTGTTCCCAGTCTGCAGTGGTCAGTATCTATCAGGAACAGTGGTAAACCGGCGTCAGGGTCATGGGCAGCCAAGGCTCATTGATGCACGTGGGGAGCGAATGCTGCTGTAGCTCAAATTGCTGAAGAAGTTCATGCTGGTTCTGATAGAAAGGTGTCAGAATACACAGTTGCAGGGCTGTTTTGGCAGCAAAAGGGGGAACAACACAATATTAGGAAGGTGGTCATAATGTTATGCCTCATTGGTGTATCTGATAGCCTTTTAATTCAAGGTTACTTGCATATTTAATGCAGTTTAAACCAAATCCACTGTAAAGTAATGCATATTTCTTTTTATATGGCTTCTTCTTCAAAAAGAATATACAGCACAAATACAGATCTTTACGCCAGTGTTATATAATCTAGCTAAGATATGAGGTACCACCAGGGTCGAGTGAGGGCTCGGTCTTATTTTTCTAGTAGCGTTTCGTCTCATCAAGCATCTTGGTGGGTAAGCCTACTGACCTCTGTTTGAGTTTGGACGGCTTCTCCTGGGCGTGGTCCTTATGGTTGTTTAGTCTGTCCCTGCTTCCTGTGTGTCTGTGAGCCGACTTCATAAGCATTTCGAAGTCGGAGTCCGCCTCGCCCTCGTCTGGCTCTCTGATCTGACATGTCGCGCCGCTCCCGGGAGGGACCGTTCCTTCTGCAGGTTTGGAGAAGACCCGCGCACACGCTACGGGCAGGCTTAGTCGAAAGAACTCGACCCTGGAGCTGAGACCGATCGGAGAGCCCGTCGACCTCCGGGTGACTTTCAGCGCTGGCGGGCGATTGACTGTCTCATCGATGCGACAGACCTGCGAGTACGAAAGCACAGACTAGGCTCTCTAGGACTGTAGATTAATGTACTTATTGGAGCTCATACATACCATATATTGACTTATTTAGGGCTACATGCAAAACACTTGAATGCTACCTGAATGCTGTTACCTGTAACTGAGGATGGTCTTCTGGTATTGGTACGAATAGAGGCTCCCTCCAGCTCATCCACAGAGGCGGATCTCTGCTCATATTGAGGGCGAAAGGTTGGTATCCTTCTTGGAGGCCGCACACACTGTAGTATCTCAGCGAGGTGACCTCTCGGCCCAAATTCAGCCGCCCCACCTGATTTGCACCCAGACTGCACACGGGTACAAATCCTGTCATCAAAAACAACCGAACTGTGTTCAAGTCTTTCCCAGTACTATAGACATGAAATCATTAGGGTTATTCATACTTACTGATTAATTTAAGTAATTGCCCCCAGCAGTGATAACAGGTAACACATTAATATGTATGTACATGTTACAATAACTTACCATTAGATGTACTGAAGCCCTTGGAAGCAATCTCGGAGCCACTGCTGTTCAGCTGCAGCTCTCCGTTTAGAGTGACCATCATGGTCCTCCGGGTCAAATCCAACAGACATCCTATAACGTCTCCGTTCTTCCAGGCGTGGCCCAGTGGGACTGGACTGCCATGCCACCACTGGCCCTTTAGAACAAAGTAGAACATGTACATGAACAAAACAAAATCATATATATATAATACAGTGCTAATTAATGGCTGTAATACCTTTGATCCATCAAACACGAAGGCCTGCTCATCTGTTAACGTCTCCATATCAGGTCTGCACTCGGCTCGTGCCCAGCCCACTCGCATCTCTCCGTCAGTTACCGCCTCGACCTCAAAATACCATTTTCCATCACTCACGGCACGAGTGCGCTCCACGCGGAAGATGCGGAACGTCTGGCTTGCAGTTCCCGCACCAGGATTCAGGGCTGTAATGCGGGGAATGTTTCTTCTTCATTAGTAATAGTCATTTTTGCAAGTTACTTTACTATATTGGGTTAAAATTCAGCCGCATATGCTGTATTAAATCTTCGATGTTGATTATTGTCAGTATTTGTAACACTCACACTCATGTTGCTCTAACGGTTCCACTGTATATCCAAGGCCGAGCAGACTACCAACGGCGTCTCTTGCTGAATCTTTCCTGGAACGCTTGCTTTTCTCATCCAGCAGACAGAAGGGCACCAGCTGAGGATTCCTCTTCCCCTTAATATCCTAAAACATGATTATATTCCTCAATCAAGACTTCATCATTATTGCACGGCTTACTATATTAAAGAAACAATTGGGCTTTTCTTTTGGGCAGTATAGTTAACCACACTGATAAAACTTGCTTTGTGGAATTTACAATGGATAAAATGCATAAATCCGACAATTTACTGATATTTGCCCTAAATACCTGCTGTATATAATTAGATACACTGATACTGCTGTTCGATTGGACGCCAAATCACATTTTAAAGCATTTCGGTGAGTTTTATTTCTACTTCACCTGCTGTGGTGCGTAGGTCCATCCCTGTCTAATGCGTTCCCTGGCCCAGATGTTGTGCTCGTTCTCAGCCAGTGCTTCCACCAGAGCTTCGTGAGCAACGGTTAGAGAAACTCTGGACTGATCCACCGGAGCTGGTGTGTATCCAGTGCACAGTTCATACCTGCACAGGCGGAATTTAGGACACTTTTGAGATCTACACCAAGATGTCTGTCATTCAATAATTCATTTACTTAATTGAATGTGTTAGTTGAATTAAGCCAGGAATCTAAAGTTTCAAATTGGGTTGATTAGACCCAAACAAACCTTTCAACAGTGCAGCAATTTGAAGTAAATCAGACGTGTTTATTAGTTATAAAGAGAACCATGCATTCCTTATTGAGACGTACTTGTTTGAGAGCTGAACGTACTTCACACTCTCCTCTTCATGGTCATCAGACAGTCCGATATGAGCTTTAAGAGCCAAAATTGTCCTTTAGAAGTGCAAAACAACATTACAGTAGGCATCAGAGTACATGCATCACATCACTAGATTTCATAATAAATGCATAGCAAAGAAAAAGCACCTTATAGTGTGTTCAGCAGCTTTCAGGTTCTTGTCTTTCTCCTCATCTGGAAGTTTGGAAAACTCCACCAGTCCAGGGTGAACATGTTTAAGGTCGTCTCTCACCTGCAACACACACACACACAGTTCCTACAGGGTCACTGAATTTAATTATATGAAAACCAAATTATAAAAGCACCCAGGTAGTGCAGCTGCAGCAAATCTCCATCACACAAACATGCTTTTTATTACTTTTAATATCTTATTGAACAGTTTTCTGTGTTTGGTGTGAATAGTCTTACACTTACAGGTCCGTAGGTCCAGCCCTGCTCCATCTTATCCGAAAGCCAAATTTCATGCAGATTCTCAGCCAGTCTCTCTCGGATCAGCTCGAGCTGAGGTGGCAGCACCACCTGATTCGTACAGAAAACAACCACACAGGTTAAAAGTATATCGTACATACAGCTTTATGCAATACGTGCAAATCGTTTCTAGCCTGTTTGACCTACCTGACTGGTCCCCAAAGGTGTTGGGGTAAAAATCACAGGGTCAACGGACACAACGGGGCCTAAAAGGTCACGTAGCCCATCATCCCGAACCTGGATAACTTCCTCACATGACTCCAGCCTACAGCGCCCCCTAGGCAGCAACGCTTCAGCACAAGGGGAGAATCCGGCTGGAGGCAGGAACCTGAACTCGCCCTGCTGGCCTCCGAACAGCAAACAAACCCTACGTCAAAAATTCAAAATCAAACCACCACAGAGATCCGGGTTCAAATCTCAGCTGTGCTACCGGCCGGTGGAGAGTCTACACAGACATATTCGGTTCTATCTGGGGGTTGCCGAAGCCCTGTAATGGATTGCAAGGTATTTAAAAACAAGTGAGTACCTGACTCCAGCCGAAAAGCTGACAACAGGAAACATCATGCCATCGATGCCAAAATTCTCCAGCATGCCCTGCACAGGCTGCCCATTGACCCGGAAGGAAATACAGGGCGCGCTGAGGTCAATGCAACAGCTTATAACGTCGTCTTTCCTAAGCAGACGCTGATTGGATGAGCTGACCCTACGACTAACGCCACCTATGTTGAAAAACAGACTACTGCAGTTATAATGATAATTATATAACAATATAATATAGTAACAAAACAATTGTAATAACAACCAGGACACTAAAACCTACGAATTTCATATCACCCATCTCACCTGTCCACAGGTGCAGTCCATCAAATCCGTATGAGCAGAGATCATCTCCCACTCCGTTTGACCCCCAGCTGTGACCTCCGGTTGGAGACGGGTGGTAGCCTGCGGTACACGCCCAACCCACCCTCAGATGAGTGGGCTCAGCTGTCACAAATGGCTCCACTCTCTCCACCACCACCTCGTAGTACCACTTCCTGTACTGGGCAGAACCGTCTCCCATGCAGAGGTAGATGTTCGGCCGAATGCTGACACGACACACACAATGAGCAGCAACCTCTAATGTGCAAGGTTACCGTCTTGTACTTGTTAGGTGTTACGTCCTGACCTACCATACCCAAGAGGGGCACACATGGGTGGCATAGCAGCTATTCTGTGTTTTTACTTCTGCCCACAAGTTCCCTTGTCTGGTTTCTTTGGTAAGCATTTGGGTTCTCACTCACTGGTGGACTGAGTAGCTGGTGAAGTTGCACATGATGTTTATTCTGAAAGCCGTCCCTTTGTTTTCCAAATTTCCTGTCTGTCTTTCCTCTTTCGACTCCCACTTCAGGATGTGGACCTGGTTAAGTCTCTTGTACTTGGTTTTATCCTTTAATATGTTTGCTTTGATTTATCTGCTTAACCAAGAACTATAGCTCTAATCTATAGATCAATGTACAAATACCACCCACCACCTAAATTGTAATGTATTATATTTTTACCTGGTGACCTGGTTGACCATTCTGGTTTGCAGCAGTAGTTCTCTCTCGGGCAGCAGAGTATCACAGATTAGGTGCTGATTTGAGCGCACAGCTGTTCCGTGACACACACACAGTAAACACAACACCTCCAAGATCTGAAAACACAAACACACAGTACAGATCCAGTGAGAAATTTCAGTCAGAACAGGAGTAACTGGGGTAACATATACAAACTAAGAGAGAGCACCTTGTGATTTCGCCCGTGTTTATCTAAGAGTGACATGATAGATCGGATATGGCATTCTTTAATGAAATTTAAAGCCTCTGGACTTTCCATTAACACACAATGCAGCACCTCCAGGATTCCTAAAACAAGGAAAAGAAGGAGACGTAGTACAGAAAGAAGACTGTAAATAGATGTATAGTTAACACAATTTTAATACATAATAGCACTGAGATGCCACAGACAAGTGCACCTTCCTATGTCTAGGCTGTTCGGCCACCCATCCCAACCCCCCTGCAAAGACATAACCAATTTATGTGTGTTTGTAGGTGCCCAACCAGCTGATAGAACTGCTGAGGTTCAAACCCAGCGACCCAGTGCTACTGGTAGCGCTTTTCTTACAGCTGTGCCACACGAGCACCCCCTGGTAAAGATATAACATTAAAAATCGTTTGTATGATGTATTATACAACCATTACTTATACACTATATGGTAAAATACAAAAATGTTTGTAGTTAGCTTTACAATTATTGGTACCTTGGAAATTATTTGAAGTATTTGAGTACAAAATGGCTTTTAGTCCAACAGAAATAAGGAAACCTACCAGTGGAGGCCTCGAGTTTTTCTAATCTGCTGACAAGCCACTCCAGGGAGCTGGAAAACTGAGAGCAGTTATGCTGATTACCTCGAATTAGTGCAGCTATGTGCAAAAAGACAGAAGAAAATAGATCAGTCTAATTGTTTGAGGTTTATTTGCTATGATTATCTGTACCTGTGCACTAAATGATTGATAGACAATTATCTTTAGCTTCGTTTGTGTTGTTTTATCCATCTAAGTGCAATTCAACATTTTATTGCTTAATCAGATGAGTGTAATGTTTTACCCAGAAGCTCATAAAGGGAGCTTAAGATGGTCTGCCATGCATGTCCAGCCTCTTTTCCAGCAGCCTCGGCGAAATGAGCCGCACTGGAATACATGTGCAGGTGATCAATGCAGTCTAGGACCAAGGTAATTATACCCTAAAAAATGCAGAGACAAAAGGTGCATTCACAAACCTAAGTAAATAAAATATTTAAACTGTATAATTTGTATTAAAACAGGATGATACCTCCTCCTGAAACAGGTTCTGCCTGTTTTTCAGTGCTTGGATGCTGCTCTGTCTGGATTCATGACTCGAGCATTCATCAGGCAGCTGAAAGTAACCAATTAAATCGTTCAAACTCAGAAGTAGTGTGTCTATTGGAAGATCTGACGTTGTTATGTTGGCTCTGTGATTAAGTTCATCCAGTCCCCTGACATACAGAAACAAAAACAACAAATTAATTTGCAATCAGACACTCAAACGTCATAGAAATTCTTAATTGGTGGTGGAAATCTGGTAAATAAAACTTGAGATGTAAGATTTTTACCTTTTAAATCGTTTTAAAATGAGAGCTGAGCTTCGAATGAGTCCTGCAGCTTTAGATTCCTCTATCTGGGAGTGAGAGAATGTCAGTCCATCATCCATATGACCCTCTGAATGAAGGATGGCCTGCAAAGGATCACAAAGCCCGTCTGTTGGTCCAGAGTAAGCCTGAAACGCTAAGTTCACCACACGAAACAGGCGGCGGAATTTACCTGTTTATGCAGCTTCATCTCTTTCCTCCTCCTGGAGTCGCTGGTCTGGTAGGTGAGCCAAAGTCCTGTGTCTACATGCTGGACTAAACAGATAGAGTCACCGTATTTGACATCAGGTGTCCCCATCCCCTCTTTCTTATGGACACTATTAGTGAGTTCATGGCCAGAATCCTATATAGAAGCACATAAGTATTGAATTACGTCACTAAATGACCTAATTTAACCCATTTAATCAGCCTCTATTATCAGTGCTGTTTAAACAACATCATGTACAGATGAGTACAGAATGCAATTAAGAAGCAAACAGGCTGCAAGCCGCATTTATTTATAAGTCACATGACCTTTGACGGGCGGAGACAAAAAGCGGTGGATTTAACGTCAGCCTGCGCTCTCTCCACCAGGCCCAGTCCTCGATCCGGTGTCAGGCCCAAATATTTTCCTGTGGTCACATGGTATAGGCGGAACGGCTCCCCCCAGCGAGTGTGGCTCCCACTCCAACTACACATGTAGATCACACACATACATACACACACACACAGGTAAGTGACGCTCCTACGGTGGTTCCTTTCTACTGATGTATCCTACTAAACCTGCTGTACTTACGAGACACGTAACATCTCCATCCTCCATAGAGAGCGAGCTTGATTTGAGACAGAACCACCTTCAAAATGAACTAATCTGAAATGAATGGTAGAGAGAGCGGAATCACGCACAAGCACAAAATTAATAGCTGATATGACCTGAAATAATACATAGAAGCATCTCTTATAAACCTGCGCTCGTCCTCTCCATTCTTAGCAGGTGGGACGGTCAAACATTCATCTGTGTGGCCATGTAGCAGGCGCAGAGTGTCTCCTCCTCTTAGGTGACCTGCGTGTCAGTAAAGATTTCTTGATGTATTTGAGCAGATGTTATAAAAGCAAATTATATAAACCTGAACTCCATCACTGAGAAGCTAGACAGTCCATCACTTACTCCTCGTTTACATATTACATACTATAGCTATATAGAGAACAAAGTACTCACACATAACCCAAAGAGTAAACAAACTCCACACACAAACATCAGTTCATCACTTCTCTTTTTATATCAATTTCATTAGCCGCTTTAAGCTGGTCAGGGTCCAACACTTGGTGGAAGGCAGGCTTGGTACATAGCGAATCATGTCTGTGTAGAAGCCTGATCGGCCAATAGCACCACTGAGATTGGTGTAGTAAGCAATACTGGACAGCACACCAAATGAATGCAGATCTTTTTGGTTTTAACTAAAGGGACCTAAAGTTAACCAAAATCATATTAAAAAGCCAGTGTGGGGTGTGATGAGTGTTAAACATGAGTCAGAACGCACAGCAGTAAACAATCAATGGTGTAATCAGTGGTTTAAGATCGTAATACAACCTCGATGTGCATCTCAGATCATTGGGTTCTGTTTTTATCTGTAATGCACTATTTATAACACCTTGTGTGTCTTTGAAGAATCGATGCAATACCTTGAGCTTGAGACGAGCCAGAAGAAACCAGAGACACGCGCCACAGAGTAAGCTGAAAAGCTGCGTCAACACTGGCACTGATACTCTCATCATCCCCACCTGAGCCCCACGAGACATGCTAAAAAACATTTATATCTTATTCATATCTTATCTGATGAATTATATATACATTTGTTGTTTTTAGGTGAAAAGACAAGCCAGTAATGAAGATAAAAGAAAAATACCAGGTATCTCTCGGAGGAGACGCTGACCAAAATGAGATCATCACCCACTCTGACCTTCTCACCCTCTGACCTTTGTTTGGAAGCCGGCTGGACTGTCCACCAGCACGTCTCACCTGAAAACACAGATCACACTCACTGATGCATTCACACTTACAGTACTTACAATAAAACGCAAGCCAATTTACAGACTTCATTATTAAGACCTGACAACAATTAACATGTTAAATAAATGCTACCCATTATGTAGATCTCATGCATTTTCAGCTGGGACTCACTAAGCGCTTTTGTAAATATGAGAAGAAGTTTGGAATTTGATATTTCAAGCTCAATCCTAGGAACTATATTACCTGCTACTTCCTCCTGTAGACCGACATCAAATGCGAGCTTGTCGGCTGACAGCCCAGAGGACGCCAGGCAGCTTAGATACTAAATAGATGGGAAGGTATATTTAAAATAATATTCTGAACTGCCACAATCAATAAAAATGTGGACTTAAGCACTTAGATTGGCTTACCATGTTGCTGTGGACATGTCTGAGCAGCAGCGTCTGGCCGTAGAGAAGCGTACGTTGGCCTATGGTTTCGGCTGACTGAAGAGATACAAGGCGCAATTAATTTTTTAGAATGCTGTTATTCTACATTATGCTAAAACTGATGTGGGATCTTAAGGGGTTAAATAATAAGTATTAGCTAAGTAAACTGCAGACTTCGGGTTCCCACTGTATGAAGTAAGAAAGCTGGTTCTTCACCCCCATGTGTGGGTCTTCATGGTTGGCAAGCATTTCCTGCAGAGCGCGAACCGACACACACCTGTCCAGCACAAACACACACAGCGACAGGTCTGCAGGAACATTCTGAGGAAAAAAACACTCACATATTATCAAGCTTCCATGATTTTTCTCCACCAATGTAGGCCAGGTAAGTTTTCTGCTAGCTTTTGCAGGTGGCCCTTTTGTGTATAGTATTTTCTGGCAATATGAGGCTTAGATTCCATTATATGTTATCTATAATTAATATTAACTGGGATGTGTTCAGGTGTCTTACCTTGGAGTTTGAAGTGGACTCAAGAAAGCAGAGTCGTCCTCCAAACCCATCTGCAGCCAAACACAACTTCTGCTGGAGGGGAGCAGCCAAGCAACAGCGCAGCACTAGCTCATCTGACTGCACATACAAACACATAATATAGTTATATAAAACTGTAAATACCTTGCACACCAGTGATGCTGGAATTCAATTGTGGATAGACTGTGCCTTTCCTATACTGTTGGCAAAAAGTTAGAAGCATATAATGTATTTTATAAAATTAATTTTATACACATGAGTAATGAGTGTAGATGAAACACTTGAGCTCAGTAATTAGGTCTGGTGTCCACATACTTTTGGATATATATAATCTAAATACTTTACTACTAAATGTTTAGGTACATTTCACCTCAGGTCTTAAAAGGATTATGATTGGTAGGCTAGCTCTATTTGGTAAACTTTAATTACCTGGTATTTGTGACTACCTAGTAAGGTAAAAATTTAATTAATTTAAATAATTAACCTAAATTTGGTATAACAAAACACTTGTTTTAATTATACACAACAAATGCAGAATTATATGCTATCAAATTATAGAGTTTTATAGAAATAATTCACAGGTTAACGATATATAGAATTTACCTGATACTGAGGTGGACCGTTACTGATGACTGTTACTGGCTCGAGCGCTCGGAAATTCAAATTAATCAGCAGTTTGCCGCGCAAATTCAAATCAATAGTGGTCAAACTGAATCTTCTCAAAGAGTCAAATCAAAACGGTACCATTTAAGAGTCATATAAATACTATACGATTTACAGTCGAATATTTTCATTAAGTCAAATTAATAGTTAAAAAACAGTAGACAATATTAATAAGATTGCAGGAAAAGCCTTTAAAAATCTTTTAAATGAGTAGGAGAAATACAATACCATTAGGAGTCGACTTTGTTCAGTGAGTCATAGTGAGTCATAATAACACGACGCCAATCAGAGTCGACTCTCTTTAGTGAGTCACTTTTAACAGCCAAATGGCTCCTGATTCATTAACAGTTTAAGCACAAACAATCGATCTTAAGGTTTAAACTTGTTTGTTTTCGATGTTTTTTAATGTCTGCTGGGTTAACGTGTTATTCTACATCCTAATTAACAACATAGCATTTAAATACAATGTGTTTATTATAAAATAAACAGCACAACACTGCAATACCTAAACACTATACACGAATAAACTTATTACAAAAAGTACCACAGTGTTCCTTCTTGTGAAGTTTGTTTGTTTATTAGGATTTTAAAGTCATGTTTTACACTTTGGTTACATTCATGACAGGAACGGTAGTTACTCATTACACAAGATTCATCAGTCCACAAGGTTAATTTAGTATCTCCAATTCACCTCACTTGCATGTCTTTGGACTCTGGGAGAAAACCGGAGCACCCGGAGGAAACCAACGTGGACACGGGGAGAACATGCAAACTCCACACAGAAAGGACCCGGACCGCCCCACCTGGGGATCAAACCCAAGACCTTCTTGCTCCCTCTTGTGAAGAAACTTCCTGCTAAACATGAGCAAGTAAGTTACAAGCCAGATAATTAAGTTAATTCTAAATGTATTTAATGGCTCTTTGCTTCCAGGCAGCTACCTGCGTTCAATTTAAAGGCCCAAATTTTCTAAACGCACACATCGCTTATTGTGATCAATTCACAGGCCTCAGTTTACCATCTCTAGTTGCGTGAACCAAGAATAATGCAGTTTAGTAGATGGTGGAATTGACGATCCTGTTCACAAATGAATGTGTACAATGTAAAACTGAATTTTCAGGCTGTTTCAATCTTTAGCTTTAGTTACTATATCACCATATAAAACTCACAAAATGCATTTTTTAACATTATTGTCTATTTGTCAATAAGCCTTTCAAAAATGAGAACTACCTACCAATAATGTTCAACTGCTACTCTTGAGTTGTACTGAGTTGTTTCAAATGTATTCAAACCCTTTCATTCTTATTTACATCCATCCAACTTGCAATAAAGTGTCATATGTAATAAATAATAACAAATAATAATGAATACATTTACAATTACAATGTATGTTTATTGCCAGCTTGTGATGAGACCAAACCTAAACATAATTAGATGTATGTTTTTGTATTTCCATACAAGGGCAGAAAGAAGGGTTTTATCAGAGAGTCAAAAAAGGAGAATACCAACACCTCTGTACTGTCGCATGGTGAGCGTTAGTGGCTCACACTAGTGATAAAGAAACACATACACACACACACACACACACACACACACACACACACACACACACACACACACACACACACACACACACACACACCCACACCCACACACACACCCACACACACACACACACACACACACACACACTTAAAATAGACACCAGCATTACAACAATCTGCAGCCTGAAGTTTAATAAAATGCAAAATACAATAAGATTACTAATGTGCTAAAACTACATTATCAAGAAACATATAATTTAACAAATAAATTGTAAAAACAGTTCATATTATTTTTTATTACTGAAATAACACATTAACATACTTTTTTTCTTAAGTTTAATTTTTATAATAGAGGTTTAAATGGCAAACACAACTTATTCTATATTAAATTGTAAAACCAGAAATACAGATAGTTCCTTATTGTATGTTTATCCTAAATCTCACATTCACCTCATATTCACTTTTTCCTTAATGTTCTTTTAATTTTCAGACTATGACCAACAAATACCAGTATAGGAAACTCATAACTCCTGCACCCTATGTTTACTTCTGCAGAAAGAGCATTTTGCCATAAACAAGAGCAACTTATTGAAAAACAATTGTTTCCTACTTACGGTTCTGAGGAACTGAACTTCATCATCTCCGTCTGCAGGTGCCATCGTGATCAATGTTTTAGAGCAGAAAGGAACTCACACAGCGATCAGCTACAGGTGATTGAATTGAGAACAGTGAGGAAGGAACCATATAGATACACACTACACAACACACACCCACTCTCTGATAACACAAGGCTGATGGATACACACTACTAGACAACACACACCTAAACACTGATAACACAACACAGCATGGGGTGTGTGTGTGTGTGTGTGTGTGTGTGTGTGTGTAGGGGGGTCTGCTGGAAAGGATAAATGGAAGGAAGGATGATAACTTGGTAAACAATGGTAAGATTTCTGACCTTATTGTAACCATAATCTCAGACTTAATTACAGAAAAAAAAACCAAACATTTAAGTATGACATGTGTTGTCTTCTAGAAACATATTTTGGATTAGTAAAATATTTGTTAGGCAGCAACACAATTTTGATCCTTCCTCCATCACTGTACGAGTAGATCCCAATTTAAACTGTGTTGTACCTTATTTATCTTAAATTTTATTTGTTTTTAACCCAATCCAATTGGAGCTTATCTCTATCACTTTTGACACATGCGCAGCCACCAATAGCTTCTTTTCATGTGCTAGGGGCGGGGGAGCACTACCATCCATGATCATCCACCCCCCATGCAGGTGCCTTGACCGGTCAGCAGTGGCCGCACTTACACCAGCAACAAGAGACCGTTTTACTGACACAGTCACTTGTGTGTCTGCGTAGGCTTCCGGCCGACTGATAGCAGAGATTAAGATTAGAATCAGAGTTGGAGATCTCAGCGTTTTTTACTGCTGCGCTAGTATTGTACCGTTTCTAAGCCTTTGGCAGCAATTAGGTCTCTAAGTCATGAGATTTGAAGGATATAAAATTAATAATTGACATGGATGAACCCCTATATATGGTTGGATCATTCGTTTAATCATTTTAAATGATTAACACGATGCCCATTTCCCCCCAAAACAAGCTGAAACGTGGACTCAGCTGTCCAAAGTACAAGCTTCCACTGTCTTCTGGCCCATTTGAGGTGAGCTTGGGCTCAGAGAACTCTCTGCATAACATTGATGTACTGCTTTCTCTTTACAGAATAGAATTTTGGGTTGTAAACTGGTCAAACAAAACTTTAAACCAACCTACCACTATATGCAAGTGAAACAAAAAATAATGTAAAACAAAATCAGAACTGATTTATGTTATTGTGGTAGCTATGAATTATTTGGCATGGGTCATTTTTTATTACCGAGTGGTTTACACACCACAAACTGTGGAAATATAAAACAATTAACAACTGTTACATCAGATGGAATTATTTGAGTTGTTAAAATAAAAAATAAACACAAAGAATACAAAAACTGCATTAATGTGTAAAATATTTTAATTACCTTGCATTTTATCTTTTTAAATTGAGTTTTACTTCAAATAGTTTTGCCAGATGTTTCAGTAATAATACAGTATGTAACTATCTGTTAATTATACATTAATGTGAATGATTATAATAATAACACTATTATAATCTATACATTTAACTTCATTTTTAACTTGCTCTTTGATCAACCCAATATTAACTTCACATGTATTTTCACACTCATCAGGTTACTGTCATTGTAAGCTGCTAACATAGTAAAGTGCTAAACCAATCCACTCATCATCGTGTTCACACAGCTTTTATTTCCATTACTGGTAATACAGACTTGTGTGATTGTTTAACACAGTAATCAAATCTATATAAGTTACTTTCTAAAAGGTACATAAATTACGTCGTGTTTGGTTAGTTTCTTTCAAAACTGCAAAACATTCTATTCCATTTTAAATATGATCCTAAAACGTGACATTTTTTAGCAAATGAATATACTTTTCTTGCATTATTATTCGTTGGTGTGCTGCAGCCCTTGTGGAAGGAGATTTGAAAGCTTGGGGGTGAAGTTAGAGGTCACTTTCACCATACAGGGCGGTGGAGAAGGCGGTATAGTCGAGGGCACCGGGTGCAGCATCGGGACCATGGTAGGGTGGCATCCTGGAGATACAGTATTCGGCCTGGTCATGAGGAAGCTCCCTCCTCAACTCGTCTATCAGGATGTACGGCTACAAAGAAAACAACAAAACAATTATTAAATTAATCACACACACACGCAGAGTTAAACACATTTTTACATACAGTATTTATACACATATACACACACACCTTGTCCCCAGCAAGGATCTTGAAAGACGCCACCACTTGGTCTGCAGTGTCTGTATCCCCAGTCTCTCTGGTCATGAAGTCGATGAAGGATTGGAAGGTCACAATTCCGGTAGAGTTTGGATCAACCAGCATCATGATGCGGGCAAACTCCACCTCACCCTGACACACACACACACACACACACATTTTAACCTGGAGAACGATCAGCTCTGTTGTCTGGTTTTCACTGTGTAATGGATAGACATTTCCTACCAGATCGTAGCCCATCGAAATGAGACACGCTCTGAAGTCATCGGTGTCCATTGCACCGTTCTTCTTCTGCATCGTCAGGATCCAGACACATACGAGCACCAACAAGAAAAGAAGAGAATGGATGTTAAATTCTTGGGTAATATCTGGATTATGATCTGAGAACTGTAACAGGAGGATGTTGATCAACCGTTGATGACCTTTACAGAATTATTTAACTGCATTTGGCTGTTTGTTTAAGTATGCACCGAGTTTTAGCACCTATCATAGCCATTTTTCTGATCTTCCATTTTGTTTAGAGAACAGTGACCAGCCTTGGTTGACTAACTTAATGTTTTCCTATAATTTGTCACTCTTCTAGACATTGCACAATTGAAGCTGGATGTTCGAACAGTACTGAGTACAGTACCCGGTCAAAGTGTTTGAAGGAGGATCGTAAATCCTTCATCTGCTCCTGGCTGATTCCCTTGGCGTCACGGGTCAGGATCTGGGTCTCGATTTCGTTGATGGTGCGAGCGATGGTGGTCAGGAGCAGCTCCCAACCGACACGGATGTGCTGAAGAAAAATAAGCATAAATATGCATGTAAAAAATCTGAAATTAGACACTGTTCTCTGAAGAAACTGGTCTGTGGATCATGTATTCTAAAATCTGTGTAAGTATAAGTATGTGAGCACCTCCATGGTGTAGCTTGTGTGTTTATTATCGAATATGAGGTTCTCCTGGATCATCTGGTGGTCCTCCTCTAGTTTGTCGACGTTCTGCTTGTAGGTGACGATCACATGCTCGCACTGCTTCAGCTGGGTCATCTGATCCTCCAACGTACTACCGAACTCCACCGAGCAGCGTCCGATCTCCTGTCCCATCACACACACACACATCACTGGTGTTATTACAGTCATCATGATGCTCAGTGGTACGTTCATCACGGAGCCGACCCACCTCCATGTGGCTCTGGATCCAGGGCCCGATGATGTTGGCCTGGGCGGCGAACTGGCGTCGGAGCCTCTCGTTGGCGTGCTGCCGTGCTTGCTCCTCCTGCAGAGCACCGTCTCTCTGAGGAACCAGCTTCTTCACCTTCACGTACAAAAGCAATTCCAGAATCACACTTCCATGCTTGATTGATATCCCGAGCAGAAATTGCTGCATATCCCATTCCCTATTGGCTTCTAATTGTTTTTTGAACTCGAACCTTGTCCCACTTGATGAGGAGCTCCTCGGTGGTGATGGTGCTGTACGGGTTGGTGAGCTCGCCGCGAATCCCGTAGCTGTTGAAGATCTTCTGCACTTCCTGTTGGATGCCCAGGATGGCCTGCCTCTCCACGTCGGCCTCCGGGAGAGTGGCTTTAAACTGCTCATGTGCCGCGATGAGACTCTACACACACACACACACACACAAGCAGTTGTTTATTTAGCAGTTGTTTAAGTTGTTTATTTCCACACTCCAGAGAAGAGGGCATGTTTAAATTCCTAGACTCCTTAAAATGCTCCTACTGAGACGCCTTAATTCTGAGTGGTAATCTGACTGACTCTTATTCAACGTGCAGGTGTGTGTGTGTGTACCTGGACTTCCTCAGTGGTGTGCACTATGAACATGTCCTGCAGGTCCTCCATGGCTCCCTCCATCCAGTTATTAAAGGGAGCAGATCTCTTCGCATACTCCAAGAACAACTGCTCCACCGTCTCCAGCAGTTTCTCCGTTCTCTGGAAACACACGAGCATTTATTAGCCTCTGTACGCTCTACACATGGACACACACTTAAAATACAAAAGCACACATATGAACAGAGAGCGTACCTCCAGCGCCTCCCTGCGCTTCTGGGTGAGGGTGCCTAGCTTGTCCCAAACATCGCAGATACTTTGGCACCTTTGATTCACCGCTGCCACGTCATAATAGTCCAACTCACTGTTTGGATGAAGCACACAGAAACCAGTGTTTACTCTTCATTTCCATATACAGTGGTACCTTGTAACTCGACGTCCCCTAAACTTAACGCACATTGTCGAGAAATTTGTACGCTTAAACTCAACGTGTGTGCGACCGCCGTTTCGTTCGGTAAAACGTCATCGAAGTACGAATATGAGCTGAATCTGCATTAGTGTGGAATAAGCGTCAGATCCAGGGTTACAGCTCCACATGTATCTGTGTTTATCTGGATTCTCCTCCCTGTTTCACTTTTAAACTTGTGTTACAGCTCCAGCTTCTGAGAAATTGTGTGGATCAGAATCAGCTTCTCCCAGAGTCTAAAACGCTTCTGGTTCAAAATAAAGCTTAACGTGGTTTAATGTAGTGAAAGAAGGAGACAGGGGCACTAAACTTCTCTTCATTATTACTGCTCATAAGCTCCTCCACTAATCACATTCCTCACTCGCCGTTTTAGCACAATAAGTCACGTTAAGCCGCTTCCAAGATCAAGCATCTCCACGATTAAGAAGCATAAGGAAACAATAAAGAAGTAAAGCTAAAGTGCAGCTTTTATTTTATTTTAATTGTATTTCAGTGTGTTTATATTATATTTGTGTTATTTTCAGTGTTTAAGTGTCAAAAACAACCTCATTATTTTACATCAGCCTAAAATATATGCAGCTCCACGGGACCATGGACGCATTAATAGGTTTCCCAAACATCCTTATGGGAAAAAATACCTTGCAACTCCCAGAACCAACTGATGTCGAGTTTCAAGGTACCACTGTATTTATTTTAGCCCAAAGGACAGACTGTGTTAAACGTTCTCACACAACTACCGTGCTTTTACTAATCTCTTACACTAATAATAAAAACAGCTTCGGTTTCACAGCTTCAGTTTTTTTGGTTTTGGGTTAAAGGTCAGTGAGATCAGCGAGATAAACACTAAAGTGAACTCAGCCGGCAGCTATGGAATGAAAGGAGAGAGAAAGGTTAGCGCTTATCCACCTCTCAATGTGTATCTGCATCACACACACACACACACACACACACACACACACACACACACACACACATTCCAGCACTTCTAAACACACACGTGCTTAGAGAGACAGATAATGCGAGTTAAAATAGGAAACCCATGATGGAACACAGAGGATGGAAGTAATCGTACAGTGTGTGTGTGTGTGATGTAGGGTCATGTATCTCCTACAGATCACTGAGATGTAAAACATGACAGGTCAATCACGGTCAGTCGAAAGGTCATACTTCAGCTCCTGTGCGATGGCGGCGATCTGCTCCACCCTGTCCTGATGGGCCGAGAGGTCGCTCTCGAAGGCCTCGTGCTTCCTCAGCAAGGCTCGAACCTCCATCAGCGAGGCCGACTCATAGTCCTTCTGAGTCAGGAATTCTTCTTTACCTGTTACACACATTTAAACTTTAATGAGGCACCATTTAGCAGATGCTACAAAGTCCAAGCAATTGAAGGTTAAGGGCCTTGCTCAAGGGTCCAACAGTGGCAACCTGGCAGTGGAGGGGTTTGAACCAGCAACCTTCTGTTTACCACTCCAGTACCTTAACCACCAGGCTACAACTGCCCTGTATCTGTATAAATGACCAATAAATGCTTTACTCACCGGTGGTCCAGCTCTCATGAGTGGTGGCTTTCTGGCGGAACTTTTCGGCCAGGTGATCGACCCTCTCGAGTCTGCGGATTTCAGTCAGCAGCCATTCCTCGTAGCCTTTCTCGGCCTGCTCCAGTCCCTGCCAAGCACTCGCTATGTCCTGCACACAAAAAACATGTGCATTTTTAAAATCTGGGCTTGGACTGCAACGTTCCAGCGTTTTACTCTTTATTACTCTTGGTTGGTCATTTATTCTAGATAGAACCGCTCATTCTTAAAAGATATAAGGATCTAAAGGAGTTCTACTCTAAACTTTTACTGTTGTAGAGTTTTATATGCAGTATGAGCACTACACGGAATGTTTGTGCAGCCCTCACCGACACCATCTTGCCCTCGGAGGGCATGAACGCCGGCCGGTTGCTGATGCGCAGTTTGGTCTGCAGCGTGTTGAAGTTCATCTCCAGCTGGCACTTCTCCATGACCTTGGGTGGCTTGTGAACGCGCCGGTAATCACGGAAATCCTCCAGCTTGCGCTGCATCAGAGACATGGACTTCTCCGAAAGTCGATTCTCCAACCACGGAGTCGTGCGCTTGATCCACTCCAACAACTGCAGGAGAGAAGGAAAGAAATTAATTTAGAATAACCCGATAACACAAGATAGTAATAATAATAATAATGGTAAAGGTGAGGGGGAGAAGCAAAAAAATAGGGAATAAAAAACTGCATTAAAGAAGAATAATTAGTGATTAGTGTGTGTTTTTACCTCGCTGGCTAATCTCTCGTATTCCTCCATCAGCTTCTCGTTCTCCTGATTCACCCCCAACACCTTACAGATCCGATTAGCTGCAGTTTCAGCCTGAACACAGACACAAAAGTCATTAAATGGGCGAGTGGATGGATGTGTGAATGAAGAGATGAATGAATAATTAAATGCATGGTTGAATGATTGAATGGTTGAATATTTAGATGCATGGATAGATGGATAACCAAATAGATTTTATATATATATACAGTGTATCACAAAAGTGAGTACACCCCTCACATTTCTGCAGATATTTAAGTATATCTTTTCATGGGACAACACTGACAAAATGACACTTTGACACAATGAAAAGTAGTCTGTGTGCAGCTTATATAACAGTGTAAATTTATTCTTCCCTCAAAATAACTCAATATACAGCCATTAATGTCTAAACCACCGGCAACAAAAGTGAGTACACCCCTTAGTGAAAGTTCCTGAAGTGTCAATATTTTGTGTGGCCACCATTATTTCCCAGAACTGCCTTAACTCTCCTGGGCATGGAGTTTACCAGAGCTTCACAGGTTGCCACTGGAATGCTTTTCCACTCCTCCATGACGACATCACGGAGCTGGCGGATATTCGAGACTTTGCGCTCCTCCACCTTCCGCTTGAGGATGCCCCAAAGATGTTCTATTGGGTTTAGGTCTGGAGACATGCTTGGCCAGTCCATCACCTTTACCCTCAGCCTCTTCAATAAAGCAGTGGTCGTCTTAGAGGTGTGTTTGGGGTCATTATCATGCTGGAACACTGCCCTGCGACCCAGTTTCTGGAGGGAGGGGATCATGCTCTGCTTCAGTATTTCACAGTACATATTGGAGTTCATGTGTCCCTCAATGAAATGTAACTCCCCAACACCTGCTGCACTCATGCAGCCCCAGACCATGGCATTCCCACCACCATGCTTGACTGTAGGCATGACACACTTATCTTTGTACTCCTCACCTGATTGCCGCCACACATGCTTGAGACCATCTGAACCAAACAAATTAATCTTGGTCTCATCAGACCATAGGACATGGTTCCAGTAATCCATGTCCTTTGTTGACATGTCTTCAGCAAACTGTTTGTGGGCTTTCTTGTGTAGAGACTTCAGAAGAGGCTTCCTTCTGGGGTGACAGCCATGCAGACCAATTTGATGTAGTGTGCGGCGTATGGTCTGAGCACTGACAGGCTGACCCCCCACCTTTTCAATCTCTGCAGCAATGCTGACAGCACTCCTGCGCCTATCTTTCAAAGACAGCAGTTGGATGTGACGCTGAGCACGTGCACTCAGCTTCTTTGGACGACCAACGCGAGGTCTTTTCTGAGTGGACCCTGCTCTTTTAAAACGCTGGATGATCTTGGCCACTGTGCTGCAGCTCACTTTCAGGGTGTTGGCAATCTTCTTGTAGCCTTGGCCATCTTCATGTAGCGCAACAATTCGTCTTTTAAGATCCTCAGAGAGTTCTTTGCCATGAGGTGCCATGTTGGAACTTTCAGTGACCAGTATGAGAGAGTGTGAGAGCTGTACTACTAAATTGAACACAGCTGCTCCCTATGCACACCTGAGACCTAGTAACACTAACAAATCACATGACATTTTGGAGGGAAAATGACAAGCAGTGCTCAATTTGGACATTTAGGGGTGTAGTCTCTTAGGGGTGTACTCACTTTTGTTGCCAGTGGTTTAGACATTAATGGCTGTATATTGAGTTATTTTGAGGGAAGAATAAATTTACACTGTTATATAAGCTGCACACAGACTACTTTTCATTGTGTCAAAGTGTCATTTTGTCAGTGTTGTCCCATGAAAAGATATACTTAAATATCTGCAGAAATGTGAGGGGTGTACTCACTTTTGTGATACACTGTATATATATATATATATATATATATATATTGGTGGAAGGATGAATGGATGGTTGGTTGAATATTTAGATAAATAGATGGATGGATGAGTGGATAATTTGTTGAATATTTAGATTAATGGATAAATGAATAGATGGATATATTGGTGGAAGGGTGGTTGAATGGATAGATGGACGTTTGAAAATATAGATAGATGGATGATTGAATATTTAGATGGATGGATGGATGAACAAATACATTAATGTATTGATGGATGGATGAATAGATAAATATTTATATTGATGATTGTATGGATGGATAAATGTTTAGATGGATGGATGGACGAACAGATGGATATTTAGATAAATAGATGGATGGTTGAATATTTATATGGACGGATTGTACTACTTGTAAAGATACATAATAATATAAATATACACACTATACCTGCTCAGCTCCAGCAAAAGCGTGATAGAAACACGACACGTAGGTCATTATGGCTCTCTCATCAGGTTTTGGGGTGTTTATGATGTCTACACAGTCAGAAAACATTAGACGGTGTTATTACGCTTTAACTCCAGCTCTGTGTTCCAGTTACTTCTTAAATATTTAGTAATGTCCATCTCACCCTCTGCGTCCAGCATTTTAGGAATATCAAGGTGCTTCTCTGCGACCTCAAACGCCAGGTTCAGGTTACCCAGAGGATCATCCTGCAGATACCAAACACATTTTATCATGATACACGTATTTATTTTGTACAACACAGCAATGAGTGAGATACGATCCAAATCCAAACCAGGCATGTAGCTAAAACATTAAAGGGTTAAAGGTCTTACTCAGGGATCCAATAATGGCTAAAGATTTAAACCAACAACCTTCTGGCCACTGGTGCAGAACATTTAGTGACTTTAATGCCAGTAAACAGTGTCATTATTAGTATTGCTATCATTTATTCGTATGTGCTTTGTTACATGACTATGTTTGAACGTTTCTATTCTCAGACGGACTGTCAGTAGTGGACGTCTAATCCCTCACGTCAGGCTGGATATCAGGACGTACTTGTAAACATATATATGTCACCGCTGTCCTATTGTTCTCAGCTGGATCCACCGGGACATCACGGTGTCCTTTAGTTTGACCCGAGTCTGGGCTCAAACCCTCAGGATTACTCCCTACATGCTTTTACCTGCAGCCAACAGCAACAGCTGAGTGTGTGTGTGTGTGTGTGGTACGCCACCCTGATCACCCCGACAGAACCAGCTGGCCCGGCGTGTCGAAGCAAACGCTTTGTCTTTGTCCCTGTTCTCCATCACTCACCATTAAAACACGACTCACGACTTAACCAGCTGGTTAGTCAACCACTTTATCCTGGTCAGGGTCAAAGCGAGTCAGATTTTGCTGGGAAACACTGGGCGCCAGGCAGAAATCCTCCAAACAGGGTGCCAATGATCATAACATCCATCTCAGGCATCTTTCAAGCATTATTTATTATGTATAAATAATTGAACACACTAAAAACACCTGAACACGATAATTACAAGTGGTGTCCACATACTTTTGGCCAATTCATGCTTCAATACTTGACATTCCACGTTCTGTTTAATGCCCAGCTTGGTCTATGACGGTGTGAGATGACTGTGTGGAAATTTGCTTGGCACTGAAGCTATGGTTGGCATGGGCGCTTTATCTGGAGCCACGTCGCAGCTGGAGTGCGCGGCCACATTCCGGCGCTATTCCGGGTCTGGAAGCTCTTTATTGTGTTCAGAGAAAAGTCTGATTAACCGTCTACACGTCAACGCCACAAAACCGCGTTTACTCTACTGTACGCTGGACGCAACGCACCTCCACCCGCCACACCCATCTTCAGCTTGTTCCTACAATGTAAACCTTCCTGGGTTTATGATTAATTCACAGTATTGATTAATAATCTATCAGGATAAAACTCATGCCTCACACACACACACACACTTACTGAACATATTAATCACTCAGTGTTGTTAATTTAATAAATCAGAGGTTAACGGAGGGGTTAACGGAGGGGTCACACGCGACACCTTGTTCAGTTTGCTGAAGTCGATTAGGTCGGGCCTGTGCCGGTGGATGAGGGCGCAGAACGCCAGGCCGTCCTTCCAGCTTCACCCACGGATGGAAAAGTCAAAAGTCAACCATGTTACCCAAAGACATCAACAATCACGTCACTCAGTTCCTGTATTCTGTACTGTATTAGCCTCGCTTCCTTTTAGACCAGAAGCCGACCCACCTGACATGGAAGTTCTGTACGTTTACGTTCCTGTAGGGCGCCGTCTTCCTCTGGCACCACAGCAGCAGGCCTTCTTTAGCCGAGGTTTCTATACGTTAATGGCACATGGACTGACAGTTAGCATCGCATTGAGGTAAAGCTATAAGAAAATACTGAGATTTAGCTTGGCGAGCAGATTTTGTGTCATTAAATTGTTGTGAATGAGACTAAAGCCTTTATATAAAGATAATTACAATACATCTATAAACCCCTTAGTTAGCTAATATTATAATAATTTATATACATATATATATCAAATCTACACAAAATTATTACTCATATTTACACTTTACACTTTCTTAAGTTCCATCATATTGATCAGGTGATGGGTCATTATATCTTTTATTGATTTACACTGGAAGAGGTTGAGCGTTTAGGTCTCAACAGTTCGCTTGGTTAATGGTAAGCAAAGTCACTGAAAATGTCAAGAAAATGACAAAGAAATGCGCATCTGATCACTTTTACTTTTATGTCTGTGTAAAACCTCCCCTTGCCAACAGCATCCGACTAAAGCTGCTTTACTGCTTCTATTTCGGGTGTTATTGTCTTATTGTCACCCCTTGGTGGAAGCAGCGTCTCGTTGCAGCAAAACAGCTCATTTTATACCATTTGTGAGCAATATTATTAAATCCTTCGTTCCCTGCCAGTCTGTGAAATTATATCTTACATGAAACCGGTCCGTGGTGCAAAAAAGGTTGGGAAATGCTGCGTTAAAAAGCATTAAAGATGTTTGGGCATATAAATTATTGTAATTATTATTATTATTATCATTACATGTTATTATTATGTTCTACCTTCTACAGAGATGTCTTGGATGGCAAATCTCAGGATGATGGTCCAGATCATTCCAAGAGTCATCTTCACATTCCCATCCACAATTTCTACAAACAATACATAAAAAACACTCAACCACAAAAGAATGGAACACATATTTGTCAACATACGTGAATTCTTCAAAAAGCGTGTAGCCACTGATGCGCCGCTGCTTTCACATCATCATCACATGAAAATCTTCTTCCTCTTAAAGCTTCCTTGAGCGTCCAAATAGGTGTAAATCAGACGGAGCTAAATCCGGACTATAAGCGTCTCTCATTCTCTCAGACACGAGCGATTACTCCTCCCAGGGTCAGTCCGGCACCCCTGGAGCAGACAGACAAACCAATCGTCCAACTGATAGACTGACGGCACAAAGCTCAACCCACTAGGCTACTGTCCTCCAAAAATATACAGTAAAGGCCATTGCTTGTTGGCTACATTAGTCTTGTAACTTTAGTGCTAAGACATCACATTTTCCAACATATTATCCTTGTGAGAAAGTCACCTCAGCTTTGGTAACTGAGGGCCAGTGATAGCTCAGTGGTTAAGGTACTGGACTAGTAAACAGAAGGTTGCCGGTTCAAGCCCTGCCACCACCAAGTTGCACTGTTGGGTCCCTGAGCAAGGCCCTTAACCCTCAATTGCTCATTGTGTTCAGCTCATTGTGTAAGTCGCTTTGGATAAAAGCGTCTGCTAAATGCTGAAAATGTAAATGTAAATGTAACTCAATTAACCAATTAATTAACTAAATTTAAAGGCTAAGTGAATATTGCTAGTTAGTCAGGCCTGATATAAAACATAATTCTGTTGATTGGGTTCAATTCTGTTTCATTTTTCAAGCTGAAACGATCAAACTACTGATACGAAGCGTTAAAACTACAATCCCAGCGCCAAGTACTGTAACGTGAAACGTACGGGAGCTACCGAGAACTCCAGAGTGTGGAAAACAAAAGCCGAGAGCACGAAGCACAAACAACAGGTGGTTCGTGTAACTTAAATAAATCACCAGCACACAGACTCAGACCGGCAGGGGTGCGATTCGTCTGTGACGGGCGGACGCTGAGCTGTGTGTGGGCGAAACGAAACGCACCTTCAGCGCCGATGGAGACGAGCTTCACTCCTTTGCTGGTGATGAACTCCAGAGCTTTGTTGACGTTGGCGATCTTGTGAAAGCGCATTTTTCCTCGGTCGGGTTTGGCTAACCGCTCTCCTGTAACACAAAATCAGGATTCAGACAGAACCTGCAGAATTAGTGCTATATTGGAGCTATGACCAGTGGCCGGCTTCCCCAATTATATCTTATATGAAAGTGGTCCGTGGTGTAGAAAAGGTTGGGGACCGCTGATCTACAGTCAGTGCATCTATATGCCAGGTGTAGCTCATTACATGAAAGGTAAAGCTTATAAAGAGGTCGAGGTGTGTAGTTAGGAATTACATATGATTGTTACAAGGTTTTTAGACTCGTTAAGGCTATTTTGGGGGTCGTGCACAACGTGAATATGTCATTAAATTTTACTTGACATTGTACATTGAGAAGTATTAATACAGGAATGTGTTCAGAGATTTGTGATGTGTGTGTGTGTGCGCGTGCCTGAGATGACTTCGAGCAGCAGCATGAGTTTCAGGCCATTCCTGAAGTCCTCCTCGATGTTCTCGATCTGAGTGCCAGCTTTCCTCAGGTGGGAGTTACACCACGCGGTGAACGTCTACGAAGCATAAAGAGACGGATTCAGGCTAACAGGACTGAGCGATTGTTAAATCGCTAGACACAAACCTTAAAGTTTGAATTTGCATATCACACGGGAAACGTCTTTTTAAAGATCCAAACCAGCGGGCGTGGCATTAATGAAGTGGAATCACTAAGCTTCACTGTTGTTTTGATTCACTGTTGAATCTCTTTCCTGTTTTCCTGTAAATATTATTTATTAATAAAATATTACAGGTGTCTTTGGATTTTCCTTCTTTAACTCTTGGTTTAGTCATTTCCAATTCCCTATTGCAATTTCTTTGCTTCATGCACCACATCCAAGCTCATGTCCTTCATATACAGTGTATCACAAAAGTGAGTACACCCCTCACATTTCTGCAGATATTTAAGTATATCTTTTCATGGGACAACACTGACAAAATGACACTTTGACACAATGAAAAGTAGTCTGTGTGCAGCTTATATAACAGTGTAAATTTATTCTTCCCTCAAAATAACTCAATATACAGCCATTAATGTCTAAACCACCGGCAACAAAAGTGAGTACACCCCTAAGAGACTACACCCCTAAATGTCCAAATTGAGCACTGCTTGTCATTTTCCCTCCAAAATGTCATGTGATTTGTTAGTGTTACTAGGTCTCAGGTGTGCATAGGGAGCAGGTGTGTTCAATTTAGTAGTACAGCTCTCACACTCTCTCATACTGGTCACTGAAAGTTCCAACATGGCACCTCATGGCAAATAACTCTCTGAGGATCTTAAAAGACGAATTGTTGCGCTACATGAAGATGGCCAAGGCTACAAGAAGATTGCCAACACCCTGAAACTGAGCTGCAGCACAGTGGCCAAGATCATTCAGCGTTTTAAAAGAGCAGGGTCCACTCAGAACAGACCTCGCGTTGGTCGTCCAAAGAAGCTGAGTGCACGTGCCCAGCGTCACATCCAACTGCTGTCTTTGAAAGATAGGCGCAGGAGTGCTGTCAGCATTGCTGCAGAGATTGAAAAGGTGGGGGGTCAGCCTGTCAGTGCTCAGACCATACGCCGCACACTACATCAAATTGGTCTGCATGGCTGTCACCCCAGAAGGAAGCCTCTTCTGAAGTCTCTACACAAGAAAGCCCGCAAACAGTTTGCTGAAGACATGTCAACAAAGGACATGGATTACTGGAACCATGTCCTATGGTCTGATGAGACCAAGATTAATTTGTTTGGTTCAGATGGTCTCAAGCATGTGTGGCGGCAATCAGGTGAGGAGTACAAAGATAAGTGTGTCATGCCTACAGTCAAGCATGGTGGTGGGAATGCCATGGTCTGGGCCTGCATGAGTGCAGCAGGTGTTGGGGAGTTACATTTCATTGAGGGACACATGAACTCCAATATGTACTGTGAAATACTGAAGCAGAGCATGATCCCCTCCCTCCGGAAACTGGGTCGCAGGGCAGTGTTCCAGCATGATAATGACCCCAAACACACCTCTAAGACGACCACTGCTTTATTGAAGAGGCTGAGGGTAAAGGTGATGGACTGGCCAAGCATGTCTCCAGACCTAAACCCAATAGAACATCTTTGGGGCATCCTCAAGCGGAATGTGGAGGAGCGCAAAGTCTCGAATATCCGCCAGCTCCGTGATGTCGTCATGGAGGAGTGGAAAAGCATTCCAGTGGCATTCTGTAAAGCTCTGGTAAACTCCATGCCCAGGAGAGTTAAGGCAGTTCTGAGAAATAATGGTGGCCACACAAAATATTGACACTTCAGGAACTTTCACTAAGGGGTGTACTCACTTTTGTTGCCGGTGGTTTAGACATTAATGGCTGTATATTGAGTTATTTTGAGGGAAGAATAAATTTACACTGTTATATAAGCTGCACACAGACTACTTTTCATTGTGTCAAAGTGTTATTTTGTCAGTGTTGTCCCATGAAAAGATATACTTAAATATCTGCAGAAATGTGAGGGGTGTACTCACTTTTGTGATACACTGTATGTGTAAAGCTGAAGCACTAAAAGTTCCTATTTAATCTTTGTTTACAACCGCCAGCCAGGATTATCATTTTCACCTGATGTTAGCATTACAAACAATGCACACAGGGATTATAGATTATAGAAACATTATAACTATATATAAATATACTGGGACTAGACCCAGCGCAGCCACCATGGAGAGGATCAAAGCTTCAACGGTAGAGTTTGGAATGCATTCCTGACCGTGTAATGGAGTAAATTTAGCTTCCTGACAGGGTCTGCGGCGATAAGAGCCGAGGATTCGAGTGTGCGGTTGGCGAGAGCGATGTGGAAGCTGGCCCTGACCCACAGACTTATGTTGGGATGGGGAAAAAATCCCAGTCATCCATGGGGAGATTGTGCTGGTTTAGAGAAGCCGGGCAGCTACAAGGTAATACGCTGATTCACAGCACGGCTACAAGCGCCAACGTAAACAACGGGTGTCCATTACTTTAATATAAAATATGATGCTGTTCATACGTTCAAATGAAACTTGGATTTATGACACAAACACGACGCTGTAGTGTGTGCTAACCGGTTAGCACAGGTAGCTTTCCATCCTTCAGAATGCTAGTACACACATTTAGCACGCAGCTATTGTTACAAACAAAGGAATTCCTGGCCAAGGACAACGGATTAAGCCGCCACTGTGCCTTTTGGTCCTGAGGGTTAAAATTAGCCGCAGCATCCTCGCTAATCCTGAGCGCGTCATCTCCTGTCAGGAACCATCTGTTGACAGCAAACGCAAACCAGCTGCCGCAGCCTCTCCGAGCGCCGCTATTGTTGGCCGCCATCGCTGGGTGGTTTTCCGCCCCGATCGAGCTATTTTAGACCGACTGGACTGGGATTGTTACACGTTGTCGTTGCTGATTTCGTTTTTCTAAATCGCATTTGATGTACGCAGATAGTTATACAGCCAAAATTATGTGGACACCCTTCCAGATTATCTACCCAGAGTTTTGGTGTTTCAGACACTCATTGCTAATAAGTCTAATATAAATCAAATATATTAAATTAAATTAATAATTTGCTTCCAGTTTAGTGGCCACATTTTCCAGTTTGGTGGGAAGGAACTCCAGTAACTTCCACTAAGCACTGACCTCAACTTCACTGAACATTTCAGGGATGAATTAAAACGTTGATTGTTAACTGACCAGGTCAAATTTTAACCAAGAACCACCAAAACAGGTCGGTCATAAAAGGGCAGTGGTAGCTCAGAGGTTAAAGTACCGCACTAGTAACTGGATGGTTACTGGTTTAAGCCCCACCACTGCCAGGTTGCCACTGTTGGGCCCTTGGGCAGAGGCCCTTAACCCTTAATTGCTCGCAATCTATGTATACAGCCTCAAGTGTAAGTCGCTTTGGATAAAGGCGTCTGCTAAATGCTGAAAATGTAAATGAATTTAAAGCTACTGGAATATAAATGGTTCCATCCACAGTCAAGCGAGCTAACCATCGTCAGAGGACGCCGCGTCCATGTTCATGTAATAAGCAACAAACTTTAGTCACGCATTAAGGAACAGCTTTTTAAGCAGGAGCTTCCACTAAACATTTAAGGATGAATTAAAGCGTTGATTGTTGATCAGCCGGGTCGTTTTATCCCACATCACTGCCTGACCAGATGCTGTTTGAGTAAACGACCACAATCTTACTTGAATATACAGTAGTCCCTTATTAATAAGGATAAGTCAAGGGTCACCATAACAAAAATAGGTCAATTATATAAGAGATACATAAAACCTGCGTCCACATACTTTAATTAAGATTTACTGTCTATTAAGTCAATTTAATAATTAGAGGAAAACGATGGCACATTTTTTCTCACTTTTCTCAATTTAGTCATTTCCAATCCCCTATTAAAGTTCCTCTGCCACAAAGGCTGAGGGCTGCATACAGCAGCACGCTATGCCTTATGTGTTCCTACACCACACCGTACCGCCTCCTCCACCAGACATCAGGAGTCGCTATTGGGGCAGCAGTGAGGTGAAACCCCTAACTGACCTTTCCTCCCTCAGACACGGTCAATCGTCCCCATTAAGCACAATTCAGTCTGGGCAGCAGCACCGCTGAGACTCAAAACCAAGAGTTAGAACTTGAGAGATCAAACTACTATCTGTGGAGGTTTTAGACTGCTGCACCCCTCAAGTTCCCCCATTTAATATTTTTTCTTTTGTTCTTGTTAATAATTTCCTTTGGGATAAATAAAGTATCTGTCTATCCTGCGGAATGAATAAAGTACAGCGGTACCTTGTAACTTAATGTCCCCTAAACTCAAAACCTTTGAAACTCAAAACCCTTCGTCAAGAAATTTGTTCCCTTAAACTCGGTGTGTGCGACCTCTGCTTTGTTCGGTAAAACGTCATCAAAGTACGAATCTGAGATGAATCTGCATCAGTGTGGAATAAGCGTCAGATCCAGGGTTACAGCTCCACGTGTTTCTGTGTTTATCTGGATTCTCCTCCCTGTTTCACTTTTAAACTTGTGTTACAGCTCGAGCTTTTAAGAAACGGTGAGAATCAGAATCAGCTTCTCCCAGAGTCTAAAACGCTCCTGGTTCAAAATAAAGCTTAACGTGGTTTAATGTAGTAAAAGAAGGAGACAGGAGCACTAAACTTCTCTTCATTATTACTGCTCATAAGTTCCTCCACTAATCACATTCCTCACTCGCTGTTTTACTACAATAAGTCACGATAAGCCGCTTCTCATGTGAATGCGCCGGAACTGAACGGAATTCAGTATTCCAAGCATCTCCAGCATTAAGAAGCGTAAGGAAACAATAAAGAAGTAAAACTAAAGTGCAGCTTTTATTGTATTTGTATTGATTTTAACTGTTTTTAATTGTATTTCAGTGTGTTTATATTATATTTGTGTTATTTTCAGTGTATAAGTGTCAAAAACAACCTCATTATTTTACATGAGCCTAAAATATAAACAGTTCCACGGGACCATGGACACATTAACAGGTTTCTCAAACATCCTTATGGGAAAAAATATCTTAAAACTCAACGTCTTTAAAACTTTATAACCAATTGAGGTCGAGTTTCAAGGTACCGCTGTATTTATCTGTCTGTCCTTTGGGATAAATAAAGTATCTGTCTGTCTGTCTTTCGGGATGAATAAAGTATCTATCTGTCTATTGTTCCCAACTCAAACGAAATTAAACCACGCGTGTCCAAACTTTATGGACATTTATATAATCCATAATGTTATTAATACAGTGATATAATTTTTGGTTATAGGTATCCTGTGAAATACTGGTGTCCAGTTTTATTTTGACACATTTTAGGGGGGTGGACGTGACAGCAGCGACTGAACCCCGCGGAACACCGCGACCCTGTCTATGATACACTGTGCATTGTACCTTTCGCTGTTGTTTCTCCCAGGCGGGGTCCAGCAGCATGTCCCGGTCCCACTCCTCCTCCTGCACCATGTATTCCTCCTCCTGTCCGTACCCGTTATCGTACACCACCGTGCTCTCCATCATCATCATCATCTTCTTCTCTCTCTGCAGTTCACACTGATTAAACCTGCTGAAGTTTCTCTGCAGCTTCTCTCGAGCTCTCCCGGTCCTGCAGCTCCCGCGCGCGCGCTGTACCGACCGACTGGCCGCGCGCGTCCCGGGCGCAGCTGCCAATTAATACCGAGAGGTCACGTGATCGCCCATCGTCCCTCCCTGCCATATATGGTTCGCTATGTGACGTGTATGGTTGTTCTTTAATAATGTAATCAATCAGATAAACGCTGTAGGTATACAATTACTGACTGTAGGCCATCACATCTATCAGTGAAATAATGAACTGACCCCTGACCGGATGATGTTTGGTTTATTGGACCAACATGCAGTGACACAAACAAGGTAACAAGTGTGTTGATCTGGTCTAAGTGTAGCAGGTACAGCAGTGTTGTTGGGATTCATACAGGCCTCTTTATTAGGAACACATACCCTGCTAGTGCTGGTTGTGGGTAAGTGTACAGTGAGCAATCAACACACCGTGTGTTAATCTTCCTCCGGTCTTATCAGTGAAACACTTTCTGATCACAGGACGCTGCGGGCTTTATATTTTTAGTCGGACACTGAGGTGTTTCAAATTCCCAGCAAGGTCAGACTCATGTGCTGGACTTTGTTTTATAGAGCAGAGTCCTCTAAAAACACAAGCTTATTATTAAACAATACGACACACTTTTCCAGCCCTGACTGTGAATAAATACTGAGATCTTTATATATTTTATCTTTCTTTTAACCCCAAAATAGATGGATTATAGATAGATAGATAGATAGATAGATAGATAGATAGATAGATAGATAGATAGATAGATAGATCGTAATTGTTTATAATCATGATCAAATAGATAGATAGAAAAATAGATTATAAATAGATAAATTATAGATAGATAAGAGTATAGACAGATAGATAGATGAATAGATAGATAAACAGAGATAGATTTCAGATATAGATAGATAGATTATAGGTAGGTATATAAATTATAGATAGATATATCATGATTATATAGATAGATAACAGATATAGACAGATAGATTATAGATAACAGATATAGACAGATAGATTATAGATAACAGATATAGACAGATAGATTATAGATAACAGATATAGACAGATAGATTATAGATTGATTATAGATAGTTAGATTGTTTAGATAGTGAGATAGATTATAGATAGATTATAAATATAGATAGATAGGTAGATAGATCATGGTTGTTTATAATCATGGTAATATACATTATAGATTATAAATATAAAGATAAATTATAGATAGATATCGATATAGATAGATAGATATAGACACATTAAATATAGATATATTTAATCTGATTAAATAGATTATAGATAGATATCGATAGATTATAGATAGGTAGATCGTAATTGTATATAATCATGATTAAATAGATAGATTATAAATGTAGATTATAGATAGATACTCTATTAACCCTGAAGTAAATTAAGGCCTCAGTAGCTGGTTACAGAGTGGATGATATTAAAGTGCTTCTTGCAGCCTTTAGTTAAAATTTCAGCACATTCTTTATCCTATTTTATAAAATTACACGTGTGAATCTGAAGATAATATAAGCAATAAAAGTATAAATAAAAAAACCTCAGAGGTAAATGCTAATTTTCCTTCAGTGTAACAGCAGTGTAGGAGTGTTTTATTACAGTAAGTTATGCTGTAATTGTAATAAAAAATACAAAAGAAATCCAGTCGTTTAAAGCACATCGTTTTATTTCCATAGAAAACACAAAACACACGTTATAATACATTCACATGACAACAGAATAAACTTGACCTATTACGATAAATAAAATATCCTCAGGATTCTGTGACGGTTCTGTGTGCTGTACCACCAGCATGTCTGGAGTTTTAGTTTAGTTTAAGACTGTCTGCTTATTTTAGCTAGAAAAATCATTTCCTTTGGTCTGAGTGCAGCTCCATGAGTGGCACTGATTTTCTCCTCGGGGTCTCTGAATGATGGACCTGGCACCGTTTTTACGAGCGAGCCGAAGACCAGCGGATACCTGCGGTCGTGTCCTGGCTTTAAGACCGAAAGTGCAAATAAAGTGAAGTGTGTGGGAGGAAGTGGAGTGACTGTCGAGGGTGTGGAGATTTAAACTAAACAGTGCGGAGGGAGATTAGAAGATGGAATGAAGGAGGAGGAGGAGTAAACGCTGGTCATTCGGTCTCGCTGAGGCTGCAGGGTCGTCGGAACTCCTGCCCCCTCTCATGGATCCATTTGTTCGACACTGGAATAAGAAGAATAAAGACACTGAATAAGGAAAAGGATAAAAATGATAAAGGATGCATGTCGTTACAGTCTTGTGATTTTAATTTACAGGATCATTAAGAGCAGCAGGATTTAAAAAATCAGCCGCAGAACGTACAGAGATCCCAAATCTGCCCTGACACACACACACACGTCCTTCACAAACGTACATAAACCTCTGACTGTAACTGTGTGTTAACTGCTCTCAGGTCTGACCTGTATTTAAAAGCCACACTCACCCCACTTGTTGCCCACCAGTACAGGACAGGCCGCGTGTCTCGTACTGTAATCGCCCTCACCGCTGGGGAACAGGTTATACCAGAACACCGCTGTGCCCTGTACCACACACCCAACAAACACACTGTCAGATTAACATTCAGAATGATCAGCATTAACACAGTCAGCATGCGGGGGCATTCTTACCTTTTTGGGCCAAATTGCAGCTCCAACATCTGTGAAGACTGTAGCGCCTCCTGCTGGTACATCACTCATCTGCAACACAGTGTTATTCTTATATTATAAATTACAATTTAGATTAAATACAGCGGGGTGAAAAAGTCTAAGCCCCCTTTCCAACTGCCTCTCGTTTTGTATTTTTAAGGAGTAAATAAAGGAGTCAATGAGGGAGTAAATGATGAAGTAAATAGTGGAGTGAATAGTATAGAGAATGAAGGAGTGAATGAAGGAGTAAATAAAAGAGTGAATGAAGGAGTGAATGATGGTATGAATGGAGGAGTGAATGAAAGGGTGAATAAAGGACTAAATGAAGGAGTGAATGAAAAAGTAAATAAAAGAGTTAATTAAGGAGTGTATGAAAAAGTGAATGAAAGAGTGAATAATGGAGTAAATGAAGGAGTAAATAATGGACTGAATGGAGGAGTGAATGAGGGAGTGAATGAAGTGAATAAATAAGTGAATGAAGGAGTGAATAATGGAGTAAATTAAGGAGTAAATAATGGACTGAATGAAGGAGTGAATGAAGGAGTAAATAATGGAGTGAATAATGGAGTGAATAAACGTGTAAATAATGGAGTGAATGAAGGACTGAATGAATGAATGATTGTGTGTATGTGTGTGTGTGTGTGTGTGTGTGTGTGTGTGTGTGTGTGTGTGTGTGTGTGTGTGTGTGTGTATGAGTGTGTTGACTCACATAGAAGAGCCAGGTAGCGATTCTGTTTCCTGTGCCGAGCTCTTTGAATGCGTCCGGCTCGTCTTTCTGCGGCGGAAGAACACACAGAGTTAGAACAGGGTAACACCAGGGTGAAACATCTGTACACATCTGGACAGGGTGGGACTCACTCACACATCCACTGACACTTCATGAAAATACAGAGCAGCCAATCCACCCCTGGCATGAGTGGGAAAATACAGATAGTGAGCCAAGGCAAAGATCAAACCCAGGTTCCCAGGACCCATATTGTGGTGCAGCACCCAATCCACCATCTGCACCATCATGCCACCCCCGAAAATCATTATAATGACTTTAAACTTTATAAATCATTGCTGGTTGGTCTGTATTTATCCTACAATCAAACACAGGAAGTGTGGAGATGGAAACTCACCCTGCCGAAATCGAAATGTGGCTCGTACTGCCCTCCGACTCCGTAATTTGCAACCTGAGGACAAAAACAAACAAAAAAATGGGTGTAAATACTGTCAAAGAAACACTGCTGGACCCTTGAGCAAGAACGTTAATCCGGTAGATATTAAAATGAACGAGCACCAGGTGCTTTGCTAAATGAATAATGCTGAGACGAGTGGTGGAAGAACACACAGGGTATAGCGTGACTCTCTGTATGAGCTACTGCTCTCTGTGACTCCAACACGAGTGGTGGAGGAATACAGAGAGTGTAGCGTGTTCCTCTGGTGTGTAAAGGCTGTCTGTAAGAATCCACCGGGGGTTGGTGTAAAGCACATGCGTCTGAGGAGGTGCATGCCAGCCTGCAACTGTTCCCGGCCAGTGAGGGCGGCTTTAGAGGACATGGGACTTGGATATACCCAATTATTACTTTTCCTTTCATTTTTTAAATTTGGCATGGCGCAGTGGGAAGCACTGTTGCATCACAGCAAGAACGTCCTGGGTTTGATTCCCTGGCCGGGCTGCCAGGTTCCTTTCTGTTTGGAGTTTGCATGTTCTCCCTGTGTCTGTGGGTTTCCTCCGAGCACTCCGGTTTCCACCCACAGGCCAAACACATGCAGTCGTGACTGATTGGAGATACATAATCGCCCTAAGTGTCAAGCTGTCTGGTGTGTGTCCTGCCTTTCGCCCAATGA
The DNA here is from genome assembly GCF_030014385.1 of Trichomycterus rosablanca. Classification (NCBI taxonomy): domain Eukaryota; kingdom Metazoa; phylum Chordata; class Actinopteri; order Siluriformes; family Trichomycteridae; genus Trichomycterus; species Trichomycterus rosablanca. The sequence goes on along the minus strand of NC_086000.1, from coordinate 1,913,123 downwards.
CCCACTTTCGCCCACAGACCCACTGTGACCCTGACCAGGATAAAGTGAAAGCTGTATTTGGAAAACAAACACGTCCTGGATGATTTTTTTTCTCCTTATTCTGCAGTCTGGATGATCTGAGGCGTCAAAAGATGATAAATGACGTGACGCTGTGAGTCCAGGTGCAGCAGATTCTCGTCTCTCACCTGCAGCTCCTCGGCGGTGAGCATGTCCAGACCCGTCACATCCTCGATCCTCTGGTTGATCATGTGAACCACTGGGTGCTCGTAACCCTGCAGCCAGGCGCTGAAGAGGTAAAAGGAAGGTAAACGTGGACAATAATCGAGCAATCATTAAGAAATCACATGATCTGATCATTTGCTTCCAGTTAGTGAGCTACATGCGTCCAGTCAGACCTTTGTACACCTGGTTTGTTTTTTAAATCGACTACGTCATAGAACTTCCCCAATCTGTTGTTACACAGTTGGAAGCATATCATTTGTATTATTTAACTGATTTTACACACCTGTTAGGAATAGGTTGCTAAAAAGACTTCAATCCCGTAATTAGCAGGGGTGTCCACATACTTCTGGCACATGGTGTGTCCGAAGGTTGTCTGTATTTTTTTGAACACTTACAGTACAGTGGTATAAAAGTAATCACCCTTATTTTCCAGTAGTGTAATGGTTTAAGTCATTAAACAAAATATACTACTACTGTATTATAAGTACTTTATCATGGTCAGGGTCGCAGGGGGTCCGTTTTCCCTGGAATCACCAGGAGCAACATGGCGACATGACCCAAGCAGGACACCAAACCCTGTAGAGGCTAACAAAGCTATTTCAAGTCTCTAGGCCTCCATCGGACCACAGCGAGAGCCATGATTATAAAAGAGAGGACACTTGGAACTTTTCTTGTTGGGGGCCAGAATTTTTAATATCCAAAAACTGGGGAACAGAGCCAGAATCTGGAATTAAATACCAGAACCGCGGTGTACAAAGTCTAGTACTTAACGTGAGTACTGAAGAATGCAGGAGAATGAGGAAACAGAACTGAAAGAAGAAGAGAAGACGTAGCCAAATCAAACACTTCCTGTCTGTTGACATGTTTAATCACGCAAGTGCTGCACATCGTTCCATCACTTCCCAAAAAGCTTTACTGGACTGATATTTGGTTACTAGGGAGGCTAATTAAGCAAATCTAACTCACAGTCGTGTTCATGAATCCATTTTGGGACGAGCATGAGTGTTTCAGTGAGTCTGTGTCCGTTAGAAATTTTTTAGAAGGTTTGATGCGGCTCATTCTGGTGCTTTTCTGTCACTACGGTTGTAAAATAAGACTTTATTGATCCCCTTGGGGTAATTAACTAAAAGTGGTTATTTAAGTTACTATAATCTCAAATAAACTGAGTTAAAGTAGTTATTTATGTATATAATATATAATATAATCTCAAATATATTATATAATATCTCAAATTAATTAAGTGGTTATTTAAGTATATAATAATCTCAAATATATAATATAATCTCAAATACATTGAGTAAAATTGGCTATTTAAGTATATAATATACAATATATAATATAATCTTAAATATATAATATAATCTCAAATAAATTGAGCACAATTATTTGAGTTACTATAATCTCAAAAAGACTTTTTTTTCTTTACACCCAATCTCAGATCAGCAGTTTCTGTCAAATGCTAAATGCAAAACTAATGTATTAAATAATGATTTTATACTTTCTCGTGCTGCCTCATGTCTGTATGCTTCCAGATATCCCTAATATAGTGGCTAGCGAGTGAATCTTTCATTTTCCCCTCATGGTCAGCCATTCGCACCCCCCGCCGCCCGGTCCCCGAATATTTTCCCTCCACTCCTCCGTCCTGTCTCTGTCTCGCTTAGTCTCACTTATTTCTCAAACTTTTTCCTCTTCATTTCCCTTTCATTCGATTCACTCAGGTCATCTCCTTTACACACTTCTGCCTTTTTTCCTCCATTCCTGAGCGTGCACCTCATCACGTAGGCTCGGGACAGCGCCGTACAAACCCCCTACAGATAAACGCAGGCTGGGTTACGCCCAACACACACACACACACACACACACACACACACACACACACACACACACACACGCGTAATGAATAGGCTGAGTTAAACCACCGTGATGTGGCGGCAGAACCGTTTCTATGTTTATCCTTATGAAAAAGTATTTTCGTGCACAGACTCAAACAGGCTCACACAGGAGCTGTTAGAGGGTTTCTGAGCAGCACGAGGCAACCAACGGAGTCCCGAAGCACATCACAGAGCCATGGAGCAACAGAGAATTCGATTTTTGGATTTTCGGTTTGGTTCGCGACCCCTTACCTCTTGGAGACTCTGTAGTTAGCTGTGGTGAGTTTTCCCGTATTGGGGTCATGCACTGTGGCGCGCCTTAACTACTCCCGAAAACACACAGCAGCACAGAAGAAAAGCACGTAGAGCAGAGAGGAGAAAAAGAGACGGTTAGTCAAGGTTCTGATACTAAACTGCAACAGCAAGCAAAACAGGGACAATTCAGAAGGCATCATGACAGGACAGGTAGTTACCCATAATTCATCAGTTCAAGTTTAATATCGAACACAGTCATGGATAATTTTGTATCTCTAGTTCACCTGACTGCATGTTTTTGGACTGTGGGAGGAAACCCACACAGACACGGGGAGAACATGCAAACTCCACATGGAAAGGACCCAGATCGCCCCACCTGGGAATCAAACCCAGCTTACTCGACAGTGGACAGCAGCTTAGTTTTCTGATTATAAGCGAAAGGCGGGTTTTCGTTCCAACCTTGGCAAACAGCCACTGTTCCATGCAGTTTGTAATGGGTACAGTTAAACTAGCCCTATTTATATGGGCATAGAGAAGTCCCTAGTTTTAGGAGCAGACAGGAAGGAAGTCAAATTTGTGAACAGGTCAGGGTTGTGGTGGGAGACGCCTGGGCAACATGGAATGCCAATCCATGCCAGGGCTTCAGCCGCCCCCTCAGACACAGGTACAGTCAAACTAGCCCTATTTGTACGGGCATAGAGAAGTCACTAGATTTAGGAACAGAACATCCAAGATGCTGTCATGTATGTAGATCGGGGAACAGGTCAGGGTAGTGGTGGGCCAAGGTCCACTGGGAAACACCTGGGCAACAAGGAGAGCTAATCCATGCCAGGGCTTCAGCCGCCCCCCTCAGACACGGACAATAATAACTGTGACATCTAGACGCCCGGCTGACTGAATATGTATGTATGTAGGTAGGCGTCTACACAGACATGATTGGCTATGTCTAAATAAGGAAGGCGGGTTTAGCCTGGCAGTTGTAGGTGCACTCGTCAGTGTGACCTCAGTGCAGGTCCCAAGCCCGGATCAAACAAGGAGGGTCGAGCAAGATCAAATATGAGAACCTGATTAAATAAATATATTTAAATATCAACATTGATTAATGTAAATCTTTATTTCCCATCATGCCTTTGGCTTTGTTCCTGTTCCACTGCAGTCAAAGCATGTTAAAACATCCACAGAGAAAAAAGCACAGCACACGGCGTCCATTCTCATATTCTCCAAACCCCCAGGGCCCAAACGTCTCAGCAAAATCACACCATCCAGCCTCTCTCCCGATTTATACTGTTAATATCTACAATCAGGACAGAATCCAGATGTTTTCCAGATGTTTTGGGTCTATACATTATGTTTAGCTCTGATGATGTGATTGTGCTTTTGATTCGAGGTGCTCTGGAGGAGGTTCTTCGGTGTCGCCCCGGCGCTGATCGTTACCTCTTGCTGATCCTGTAGGGGGCGGTCTCGAGCACGCCTGTGATAGGGTTTGAGATGGTGGCCCTCCGGAGCTACGGAGCCAGAAAAGGGGTTAAGCTGTGCTCTATGTGCGACTTTAACTGACTTATCGGGACGTATTTGTGTGATAAATAGAGGTGATTGGTTATATGTGGATCGAGCAAAGCAATAAAGCCGCGGTCACACCAGAAACTCGCGGTGGTTGGGATTCGGTGAGCGATTTAGCCACGATTTATCATTTTAACCAACCCACACCTGTAATTTGGGAGTGAATTCTGGTCTCTTCATGAATGTGATGTAATTTAGGCTCCCGGCTGATAGGGGTCTGTGAGACCCCACCCCTGCCAGGTGAAAAGAAGCGATCCGGGGTGTGTGACAGCCTCAACTCTCTTTGATCAGGGAAGTTTGCGGAGGGGCAGCGACTAAAACGGAATTCCTTCTACTCTGGTGCGAGTGCGCCCTCTACTGACCGTTTCAAGCGCCAACACAGGGGGTAGGGTGTGGCTCTCAGTATGTTTTTCTGCCCTCTGTGAGATCCCGCCCCTGCCAGGTGAAAAGAAGCGATCCAGGGCACGTGACAGCCTCAACTCTCCTTGATCAGGGAGGTTTGCTGGGGGGCAGCGACTAAAACAGAATTTCTTCACGTGTGACAGCCTCGGCTCTACCAGATCCCTGATCGGGGTCTGGACGAACTGGGAAGTTCCGATTGGTCAGAATACTGGTGTGACTGGGGCTTAAAATCACTGCTGATGAAACATCAAATGACATCCAGCGACCAATCAGAAATCGGAGAGCCGAACTCACCCTGGGCTTGGCGAGCTCCTTGACCTTCTCGATCTCGTACTCAGAGATGATCTCATGGTAGCGGACGATGTGCGGCCGATCCCACTCGTCCTCCACCTTGACGGGCGCCAGCAGCAGGCGGGGGTTGTTGTTGTTGTTGACGTAGCGGCAGAACAGGCGGCTCTGCCTGCGGCGGGTCTGCGGAGAGAGGGAAGGGTGGGCGGGGCTTAGCAAAGCTTAAATACAGAGACGCTCAGTCAGGACGCAAAACGCTAATAAAGACACGAAGGAAGAGAGTAAAATGCTGATTTGTAAAGCTTTTATGTCTTAATAAAGCACCACATTTTCAATGAATTTCAATGATGAACTGCAGGCAGGCCAGTCTAGCAACCTTCGCTTCCAGACACGCTGTTTTAATACACACAGAGCCTGACGTGGCCTGACATCCCTGAAAGGGCTTTTACTCTATATCCGTATGCTACCGTATTATTTAGGGGGGTCGCTGGACTCACCATTTTGATGCCCTGGCCTCGACACAGCTGCTCGTATCTCTTCCTCTCGGGCAGCGGATCTCTGGATCTCTTCATCTGCACGTCCCTCTTATCGATGTGCTTCTTCTCCTTCTCTCCGCCGTCCTGCTTCCGCGCCTCCTCCTCCTCGGCCTTCCTCTGCTTCTCCAGCTGGACCTCGAAGTACCGAAGGTTCCCGTTGGCCCGCTGGTGGGACGGATCTGGTACCCACAAACATCCCAAAATAGTCAAAAACGATTATTGTGTGATTATTGTTCTATAATCAGCCGAGACGGTTGGTCATCTCACCCAGTTTGAGCATCCTCTTGGTGAGCTCCAGCGCCCGGTCGAGCTCGCCCTGCTGGTAGATGGCGTAGTTCAGGTAGTCCATGACCGTCACCTTGTCCACGGTGGAGTCCTCGCCCTCGTCCAGCTGTCTGAGCGCCTGGGTCATCCACAGCTCCGTGTGGTAGTAGTCCGCCTCCGCGTACGCCACCTTGCCCAGCTCGAAGCAGTCCTCCGCCGTCATCCGGCTCTTGTGGACCACGCCTGAGCGAGGGAGCACAAAACCGACACTCGTACGGATTTCGGATCGCTGAATTTAATCGGACCTAGAGTCGAACCCAGCGTGATGGAACACTGGGACACTTTTCCAATAATCTCTCAATTTATGTACAATCAGGTTCTGGAACGGGATTAAAAACAGACACACGGACGTACCGGGCAGGTCTCCGGTGGAGATGGTGTTGGCCGAGAGCTGGTACGTGTCCTGCAGCCTGAGCAAAGCTTTAGCCGCTCCGGTCTGATCTTCGTCGGTGGGGAAGTATTGCCTCTGTACCGTCAAATTCGAGATAAACCCTGAACAGACAAAGACAGACACGTTTATATTACGTTTATATACGTAAAGTCCAGGAATGCGTGATCATTTCATTATTTTTGTTCACTCTGTCTATACAGCAGCCACTCTGGCTGAAAAGGGGTCGGTCACATGGCACAAGAATCAGGAATGGTAAAGGAAGTAATGAAATGAAGTCAAATATCTTGGACGTTCTTAGTTTACACTTAGCGGTGTGAAAACTGACCATCGGTGGTGTCCTTAAGCACCAGGTTCTCGAGGTCTGACCACTCAGTGACCAGCCTCTTCATCAGCTTGAAAGCATTAACTGGGTGTCCCACAAAACGCTCGGGGTCCTCCATCGCTGTTAATGTCAAGGAGTCCAGCTTCTCGGCCCATCTAACACACACACACGCACACACGCACACAATTATATTGTTATACACCCCTTGTAATGATTGAATTCATGTGTTTCAGCCACAACAGTTGATGACAGGTGTAATATATCATGTATATACAGTGTATCACAAAAGTAAGTACACCCATCACATTTCTGCAAATATTTCATTATATCTTTTCATGGGACAACACTATAGACATGAAACTTGGATATAACTTAGAGTAGTCAGTGTACAGCTTGTATAGCAGTGTAGATTTACCGTCTTCTGAAAATAACTCAACACACAGCCATTAATGTCTAAATAGCTGGCAACATAAGTGAGTACACCCCACAGTGAACATGTCCAAATTGTGCCCAAATGTGTCGTTGTCACTCCCTGGTGTCATGTGTCAAGGTCCCAGGTGTAAATGGGGAGCAGGGCTGTTAAATTTGGTGTTTTGGGTACAATTCTCTCATACTGGCCACTGGATATTCAACATGGCACCTCATGGCAAAGAACTCTCTGAGGATGTGAGAAATAGAATTGTTGCTCTCCACAAAGATGGCCTGGGCTATAAGAAGATTGCTAACACCCTGAAACTGAGCTACAGCATGGTGGCCAAGGTCATACAGCGGTTTTCCAGGACAGGTTCCACTCGGAACAGGCTTCGCCAGGGTCGACCAAAGAAGTCGAGTCCACGTGTTCGGCGTCATATCCAGAGGTTGGCTTTAAAAAATAGACACATGAGTGCTGCCAGCATCGCTGCAGAGGTTGAAGACGTGGGAGGTCAGCCTGTCAGTGCTCAGACCATACGCCGCACACTGCATCAACTCGGTCTGCATGGTCGTCATCCCAGAAGGAAGCTGATGCACAAGAAAGCCAGCAAACAGTTTGCTGAAGACAAGCAGTCCAAGAACATGGATTACTGGAATGCCCTGTGTCTTGGTCTGAGACCAAGATAAACTTGTTTGGCTCAGATGGTGTCCAGCATGTGTGGCGGCGCCCTGGTGAGAAGTACCAAGACAACTGTATCTTGCCTACAGTCAAGCATGGTGGTGGTAGCATCATGGTCTTGGGCTGCATGAGTGTTGCTGGCACTGGGGAGCTGCAGTTCATTGAGGGAAACATGAATTCCAACATGTACTGTGACATTCTGAAACAGAGCATGATCCCCTCCCTTCGAAAACTGGGCCTCATGGCAGTTTTCCAACAGGATAACGACCCCAAACACAACCTCCAAGATGACAACTGCCTTGCTGAGGAAGCTGAAGGTAAAGGTGATGGACTAAACCCAATTGAGCACCTGTGGCGCATCCTCGAGTGGAAGGTGGAGGAGTTCAAGGTGTCTAACATCCACCAGCTCCGTGATGTCATCATGGAGGAGTGGAAGAGGATTCCAGTAGCAACCTGTGCAGCTCTGGTGAATTCCATACCCAGGAGGGTTAAGGCAGTGCTGGATAATAATGGTGGTCACACAAAATATTGACACATTTGGGCACAATTTGGACATGTTCACTGTGGGGTGTACTCACTTATGTTGCAGCTATTTAGACATTAATGGCTGTGTGTTGAGTTATTTTCAGAAGACAGTAAATCTACACTGCTATACAAGTTGTACACTGACTACTCTAAGTTATATCCAAGTTTTATTTCTATAGTGTTGTCCCATGAAAAGATATAATAAAATATTTGCAGAAATGTGAGGGGTGTACTCACTTTTGTGATACACTGTAAGTGTAATTATGTGCTTCCAACTTTGCAGCAGCAGTTTATGGAAGGTCCTTTCCTGTCCCAGCTTTATAAAGACTTGAAGAAAAGCTCGATTTAAAAAAGCTCCAGTGTTCTGCACCTCAGCAACACTCAACAGCTTTATGAATTAACCAGAACGTCAACATCAGCACCCAGCCATACAAATGAATGGGCACAAATTCCCATGCACAGACACGCACAAGCCTTGTGAGAAGCCTTCTCAAGAGAGCAGCTGTTGTTCTACCTAACAACTCTGTAATTGTGTCCAAGTACTTTTGTACATACAGTCTATATGGGTTCCTGGGCGGCACGGTGGCTAAGTGGGTAGCACTGTCGCCACACAGCAGGAAGGTCCTGGCTTCAATCCCCAGGTGGGGTCCTTTCTGTGTGGAGTTTGCATGTTCTCCCCATGTCTGCGTGGGTTTCCTCCGGGTGCTCCGGTTTCCTCCCACAGACCAAAGACATGCAGCCAGGCTAATTGGAGACACTGAATCGTCCTATAAGTACCCGGCCGCTAGGATGCATAAATGAGTGCACTGTAGTGCCGATCCCAAGCACGGGTAAATAGGGAGGGTCGTGTCAGGAAGGGCATGCGGCGTAAAAAATGATCACGATCCGCCGGCGACCCCTGACGGGAGCAGCCAAGGAAATAGAGTCTATATGGGTTCCTCTGACGTGTGTGTGTGTGTGTGTGTGTGTGTACGTACTGTTTAACCTGCTCCAATTTGTTCTCCTCGGCTCGAATGTAATCTTTCAGTGACGTCACCAGGTCCTTCTCTGTGTACAGCAGGTCTGTCATCTGACCTGAGAGGTGGAAATAACATTTAAATAATAAAACGTATAATAATGTTTAATAAAACATTAAAACCATTTATTCTACTCTAATGTCTGTAATAAAAAAAGTTTTAAATATATGTACAGATTGATAATATAAGAGTTAATAACCGCTTCTGTATATTGATTAGGGATTATAAACAAAGTCTCACCGATGGATGTGAAGAAGTCATTGTGAGCATGAAGAGTTTGGAAAATACAACTCAACACAAACCAACACAGCGCCATCCTGAGAGAGAGAGAGAGAGAGAGAGAGAGAGAGAGAGAGAGAGAGAGAGAGAGAGAGAGAGACAGAAGAGAAACAGAAGGGAGAGAGATTAGTGAGAATTACATCCACACCCTCCGCAGACAGTTTATTTAAATTATAAGATCTGTGTCAGTAAATCATCCCGGTGCATGTGCACCCTGCTAGAGCTGCTCCAGTCAAAGTAGGTCCTGAGCTTATCCAGAAACATATATGAGGCTTCAACCAACTTCAAGCCATCACACATTCCCTCATACCTGGTACATGGAGTGGCTGGGGAAAAGACACAGTAGGGGCCCACTACAAAAAAAAAAAAAGCATTTTTAATCCTTCGCCCCTGCCTGACACTGTGCTTGTGTGGATTTCTAAGAACACTTGAACAGCATATGTGTGCCTGAACCAACACAGGGGTGTGGGTGTGTGTGTGTGTGTGTGTCTTGAATAAACATGACACTTCTAAAAGCCACGTGGAGGAGGAGAGAGCTGAAAAGCTTCAGCATTGTGTTAAATACACAGTGTGATACAGAGGTCACTGTAAATCTGCTCACCAGCTGTTTTACTCACATCTGCTTCAAATGAACCCAAAGCTAAACTTTGTTTTTATTTTACAAATTTACAAGAATTACGATTGATTACGAGGCGCTCAGGCGGCGAGCCCACTACCGCTGGTCCAGTAGCGCTGGGATCCAGGGTTCACATCTTGACCAGTTGGGTGTCTGTATACAGACGTGATTGGCTTCTTCTTTTGGGGAGGAGGTGGATTGGCGTCCTGGTACTGCTTTGCATCCAGTGGTTGTTGGCCAGCATTATTTTACTCGGTGTTTATGATAAGCTGGTGAGTTTCCTGTGCCCATATAAATAAGGCTAGTCCCTAATGGACTGATCCACACTCCCAAATGTCAGTAAATATTAGGAACATGAAACAGTGGTTTTCTTGCCAAGGGTGGACAGCAAACACCAAACGGTTGCCTCCTGTTAAGAGGAAAATAGTCTGGATGTTAGGATGTTAAGATGTACACAACCACCACAAACAGCCCATTCATAAATAAGAAGCTGATTGTGGTATTCAGGAAAAGTAGGTAAGCACAACCTACAATAGCATTTTAAAGGTTCTTACCTCAACCCTTAAAGGAATAAGAAGCCCTAAAAACATCAAAGGCATGCCTGAAAACCAACACTTCTGTATGGAATACCATGACGACATTATTTCCATCAGTACAACCTCCAGAGTAGAGCCCGAACATGGTACATTTAATATCTATTATAATAATCCAACTTATCAATTAATCACAAAAAAATTCAATCAATTAAGGAACCAATTACTAAAATGATCAGTTGTAGCATTACAGTGGTTGGATGGATCTGTGATGGATGATGAAATGGTGCCGGTCCAAGATGTTCCCTGTTTTGCATCCAATGAAACCCTGAACAAACATGAGCAGTTGTAGCCTAGCAGTTAAAATCTTGGACTTGTAATCGAAAGGTCGCTGGGTCAAGTCCCACCACTGCCAGGTTCTACAAGGCCCTTAAACTGTATACTGCCACGGCACAGTAAGTTGGTTTGGATAAAAGTGTCCGCTAAATGCTGAAAATGTCAATAAAATTAAATTAAAAGTAAATAGAATTAATGAATGAATAAAATATTTTGTAAATTATTGAATGACTTTGATCTGTGAAAATGTCTGTATAGAGCAATTATTGAGCTTTACTGAAATAAAAAATATGAACTCTAAGACAATAAACTGCACTAATGCAAACACGATCTACACGAGCTTATACGAAGGAACTTCGGGGGGTCACGTGATGCGTTCGTGAGGATCTTCAGGTCCGGCATGGAAGCTCGGTGCAGGAGCAAAGTGCCACGTGTGCGTCCGGCCCCTCGGTCCTCCCCCATGCACATTAGAGCTCTTTCTACCCTCCAACACTCAAAACCATTCAGAAAAAGCTCCATGTGAAGCCCTGCGTGTGCCAACCAAGCTGGCAAGGGCACTGGATAAAGAGGGATGCCCTGCACAACGGCGACAGCGCAGACTTGATGCGCATCTCTGTCAAACTCTGTCCAAAATCGCATATGTGCAAACATGTAACAGTGATCTTTTCAATCAATAACCAAATTAAAGCATGACTTGTACACATAATCTTACATTTCACAGTTTTGCAGATGACGTGTTGACTTATTGGATCATAAACTTGATGCATAATCATCTCCAAACGTGGCAGACGATTCACAAAAGCCACAGAGCTGTTCATTCATGCACAGAAATCATAAATTCACAACCTATCTCCAAAGTTTTTCCTACTGCGCATGTTCCAAATAAACCAAATAAATACAGTACTTAAAGCAGGAATTGCAAGATGCAATTTAAATTGCAAACTTTTACAGACAAGTTAAACCTAACACGTTTCCTCTTTTAACTCTTTAATAGTCTCACCATGAAAGTAATGTTTAAAAAATATTTCTTTGCATTTCTTAGTTTCTTAGGACTATACCAATAACAAACATTAATATTTTGTACTAGTGCACACAGTATTTCAGTATTTTTAATAAGCAAACAGCTGATGATCACAAAAATGATCCAACTTTTTATCAAGTTGACACATGGGTTGGAAAGGCTGTTTTCTTAAAACCACAGTGTAATCTAGCAGTTTTTTAAGTTTAACACATGTCAACCCAGCAGTAGATCTGGCCCAAACAATATCATTTAAATACAGCTTATTTTTACCCAAATATTTAGTTTAAATTAAGAATGGTTGAGCAGATCATTAAAGGGTTCATGGAAATCTGGATTCCAGCAAGAAAAGCAACACGTTACAGAACTTCTTCTGGTTAGATTTTGCCTCAAACTTGCCAAATTTAACCACACACACACACACACACACACACACACACACACACACACACACACACACACACACACACACACACACACAGAGACAGAGAGAGAGAGAGAGAGAGAGAGAGAGAGAGGTATTCATGTACTGAATGAATGAACCTGATGTAAAGTTAATAAGGAAACTGCATCAGTGTGTCACATGAATGAACACTTACCGTTTCACCTATTCACTCCGTGTTCTCGTCCTGGAATAATAATCAGATCACTTCAGCCTCTTCCTATAAGAGTTCCAGTCCCTGTTCCCCTCTCCGTGTCTCTGTGCTGTGTTTATGCCTGATTTGAGTCGGTAGCCGTGATTTAACCCCCGGTTTGTGCCTCCGCTCCACCTCTCGCCATCTGGTGCCGGTGATCCGGTGATACGTGCAGAGCCTCACACACTTCCGAACCGATTAAACCCTGTACTACTGAGTCGATTCACTGAGTCGATACGTCTTATATAATTCACTGAGTGTGACTGATACCTATACAATTCACTGAGTCGATACGAATCAAGTGATTCAACTGCCCCAGCGACAATTGATTGATTGATTGATTGAGTACTTTATTTATCCCCGAAGGGAAATTGTGGTGTCGCAGCAGCAATTACAATTCTAACAAACATCACACAATGACATTACAATGGGGTAAATGAAAGAATCAAAAAATTAAGACAAATGTAAATACAAGTAAGATATAAAATATAAAAATATAAAATATATATAAATAAAAATATATATAATAATATAAAAAATTAGAGTATAAAACATCTAGCAGGACAAGAACAAAAAAAAACCTAAAAACTAAAAGAAAGGGGGGAGCCTAAAGGTGCAGGTACGTACGTTGTGCAATTTAAAACTGCAAATAAAACAGTACCATGTTCAAATTGAAAGTTTAATTGTCTTTATTATAGTTACTATAGGTTGCCACAGCTGTGGGCAGAAATGACTTCATATAAGCGCTCTTTGTTGCAGTGAAGACAAGTCTGCACTGGTCCGGCATTAAAGTCTGGACTAAGGAGAAGGAGTCCTTGACTTCCTTAAACAAACATCCCTGACTTATCTCAGACTTTTAAATCAGATTAAAGAACCATCACACTTAAAAAGCTTCCTATTATCAATTTAAACTTACTTTGTCAACATGGAATCGATCTCGAGTGAATCATTTAGTAACAGTTCCGACGTGCCTTCAACAATGATCAACGTCGCTGTGTAAACACGATAAAATTTTAACTCAAGTACCAAACAGACAATATTTGCTGTGTCTTGTAATAAAATGTGTTCCTTTGAAAGTGTTGGGCCATGTTGAAAAGACTGAATCAATGTTTGCTTAGTGCTAATTCAATAGCCATTGTTTAGGTAATGTGTCAAAAATGCTAGCTTGCTAGCCAACCGTATCACACATGATAAATTCGTTTTCAATTTAACAATAAAATAGGATAAAAATAGAGATTTAAGGCCAATTGATCCACTTTTCTCATTTATGTACTCTAACATCGATATATTGTAGCATAATTATAACATTTTAATAAATTACTGGAGTACTTAAAACATGTACTCTTATACAGTGTATTCTACTCTCTACCATACATTGTGTATACATGTATTTAGTTTTACTTATATTTCACACATAAACTAGTGTTGTTTTGTTTTTATTACAGTAAAATACCCTGTGATTAACCAATATTAGCAATACTGGATATAAAGATTCTTAGTTGATGTAGATACATAATCCAAAGCAACTTACAGAACTGTCACATTATATTATCTAAGCAATTCAGGGTTAAGAGCCTTGCTCAAGGGTCCAACAGTGGCAACCTGAGTGGTGGGGCTTGAACCAGCGACCTTTCACTTACTAGTGCAGTACCTTAACCACTAGGCTACAACATTCAAATAAAAGTAAACTTTTTAACTGAGGTTTTGGGTAATAAATATTGGTAAGTATGATGAGCTATTCATGCTCCCTTCTCCTCTTTCTGTCTCTGATGTGTAATTTAATCCTGATTTGTAATTTAATTCCTCTGGTTACATCAAAGTCAACGTTTTTTAATCAAGCCAGTCTCTAATTAAACTCTAAGCCTCCAGACCAAAGTCTCTTAGTTTGGATCATTTGCATTCCTTCCCACGTCTGAGCAAGCGAGTCAAGCTGTTACTCTGATGTGAGCTTCGAGAAACGCTGAAGAATTTACCAATGTGTATTTTTGTTGTTTGCTTGCAAGATACTGCCTGTTCTTACTTAGATATTCAAGAGCTGTTTAAAAAATCGCAGACAGAAGAGCAACAGTGATAAAACACGCTTACATACTTTATTACATTGTGTAGTTGTTGAAAATATTATTTACAATTAAGTTGTGGCAATAAATTTATATAAATCATTAATGCAAGAAGATTTCCAACATGTGCTCTGCAGAATCATTATTTAATTAAGGAGGAATCTGCTTCAAATGTACAGTTGAAGTCACTTAGAGACGGATGTCATCCAATGAGGTCAGACGCCTTCCAAAAAGTTGCTCCTCATATTCTGAAAGTTGTCGAAGAAACCCAGCATTCGGCGCCGCGCAGGAGCGCCTCTCTTTGAGCCAGCGGAAAGCATGAAGCAAAGACCAGCTACGCTGTTCCATCAGGAAGGCCAGGGTTAAAACCGAGCTGCGGCTTCGTCCCATGCTGCAGTGCACCAGCACACGCCCTCCGGGTGATCCCGGGGAGCCCCTCAGGGCCACGGCTATGAAGCGGGAAGCTTCCGGAAGCGCCTGACGAAGGTCCTGCTGGGCGTCATCGCTCAGCCGTAAGCGCAGGTAACACAGGACGTTGGGGAACGCGTCTGAGACCTCGGCTGTGGCGTTGACCACGTGTGTGATGTGCAGGTTCTTGATGATGCGGTAGTCGTGTGCTTGCAGGGCCGAACCCTGGTACAGCTCGTCTTCCAGGATCTCGGAGGGATAGATGGTGAGAAGGCGGCGCTCAGACTCGAGCAGGACCATGCGAGGTGTGCACAGGAAGGGGTAAAGTGAGTGGAAGGCAGAGTAGCCACCCAGCAAGATCACTGGGTCCATGCCAAGGGCACTCAGTTGGTAGAAACAGTGTTGTAAGGTGGGGTTGTCGGCACGTGCCTCATGGCTACCTACTGTACCAAGTACGCGAAAGAGAAGAAAGTTCAGCTGTATATTTAGTCAGTCATGGATATGTCTTAAGTTTACTTTAAATGCTTGAGGTACCTGGTCCGTGTCCTTCCTCTGCATAAAGCAGGATGATGGAGAACTCCTGTAGCTGGACACAGCTTATTAAACAACCCAGCTCGGGGTGAATTACAGTCACACTCGCGCGGGCGGTCACCAGGTGACTTTGTTTATACCTGTGGACGGAGAGACATACAACTGGAAAAATCAGACAGATTTTAGCTAGTTCGTCTCAAAAACTCCAAAATAAAAAAGTACACTGTACACACCATGTACCATTGTTTTTACCAATAGTATGAAGGCCTCAGAGAAGTTGAGGAGGTTAGGGCTGTTTAAGAAGTGCAGAAGGATTTGATAGTGATAAGGCACGTGTTACCTGTCTGCGGACCGACAGTCCAGGATGAGGATGTAGTGTGGGTCGTGGAGGGCGGGTTCACCGGCTTCTGCGTTCAACAGGTTGTAAACCTGCTGAGGAGTCACGTAGCCCCTCTGTATATAAGCTTTCTCTGGCAGAGCAGGAACCAGCAGCTCCTCTGAACGTTGGAACACAAAAAACTTACAGATAATATAACACAAAAACACAAAGAGAAATATGATGGATCTCAATGGTGCCAAACCTTCACTGTTGGTCTGATTGACCTGACGGGTGTCACTGCAAGAGGGTTTAATGGAGCCATTTATCACTTGGCAGGAGGGATTGTTTCCTCCTGAGGGCACAGGACGGCATTTATAGGACCTGCAATTAGAGTGGACACCAAGATTCATTAGCTATTAAAGAACTGTCCATCAGACAAGAGAATAAAGTTACCTGAGCCACAAGATGAAATTATGGCTCCTTTGACAGGTTAATTAACCCACACACACCCCCGGACAGCTATAATTCCTGGGAATCTATCTTCTTGTGAACCTTGGACTTTTCCCCCACCCACACCCAATTACAACAGCCCAGGTAATTACCATTTTCCCCCATCTGTGCTGTGGATCTTCTAAGTTCTAAATTCTAGGTACATTTGTATTTGTAGGTACTCACCTGGACAGTGTAATGCCCATGGTTTTGGATGGAAGGCATTCGTGCTTGCTGCCTACTTCACTGCTACGGGCCAAAAACCATCCTGACCCACACATATATCCTCAAAAACACACAAGCACAGCTCACAAAGCCTCCAAACACAAAACTAACAAGCACCAAGATCCTCAAATATCTGGAGTTGGTGTTTGTTTGATCAGCAGGCGTTCATGTGTGTGAAAGTCTTTCCTCTCGCTTGTTCCATCCCCCTCTTCCTTCTGTCCTAAGTTTAGGAGGTTGCCAGGGTTATGAGGCCACTGAAGTGCTCTACACGGGTTAGGGTGAGCTGGTCATGACAGGTCAGAGCGTCACGCAAATCCACCCGAATCTCACGCACAAGCTTCTCAAAGCTGAACGTGGTAAATGCAACAAACGTTTTTTAAGCATACAAGCAGCACATTTGATCAAAATTGCACGTTAGTTTATTCTGGATTATCTTTTGAGAATAAAACAAAATATTAATATAGCATGCTCAATATTTGGTCATGTCCTGCAACAAATTTCTGGACAACCCTAAACCCCAACCCTACACCCTAACCCCAATCCTAACCCCAACCCTAAACCCCAACCCTACACCCTAACCCCAATCCTAACCCACAACCCTAACCTTCAACCCCAACCCCAACCCTACACCCTACAGCCTAACCCCAACCCCAACCCTAACACCCAACCCTAACTCCAACCCTAACCCTAACTTTAACCCCAACCCTATCCTTAACCCTAACCCCAACCCTACACCCCAACCCCAACCCTAACCCAACACAGCAGTGTTCTCCAGAATTTCATTGTTTTTGTTATTAAATATTGACCACAGCAGTTTTTTTCTCTCATTCTTGTATAGGAGAACATAAGGTGCGAGCGGAGTGACGTTTATGACCCCAATTATACCCATTAAACAATGTACACATGACATATTATATACAAAGCAAAGCGCCTACATGAGGATCTAAATACCCAAGAGTCTCTTAGTCATATTTAGATTATAATAATAACAAAAACACACAGAACTAATTGTTTTAACGCCGGCAAGACGTCTGTATTTCAAAACCTTTAGTCTTAATGACAGTTATGATGATTTAAGAGGATTGCACTTGTTTGCCTTCCTAACAGTGCGTCTGTGTGTGTGTGTGTGTGTGTGTGTGTGTGTGTGTGTGTGTGTGTCGGCTGGGATCAAAGTCCATCGTACACACCGGGCACTGAATCTAGTGTGTAGAAGGGGAAACGAGTGAATGAATGTACGTTTATATTTCAGAAGGAAACATTTGGATATTTAAATGATTATGTACACATGTGACGTTTTAACCTTCTAACAGGACACAGAGGCTTCAAACGACCAGATGAAGCAAAAGTAAGTCAAATTTTTAATGATTTTCTTGTTCATTCTTGTCTGAATGGCTTGTTATCTGTTCACTGATTAAACCTGTGCTATGTAACTGGATTTTGCTATTTTGGTGCTAAATGTTAGAGCAGGACAGTCTGGGATGAACGTTTAATCACAGCATCAATACGTCTACCAAAAGTCCAAACACTTCAAATGCTACATGTCTAGATTAATTAATTTATTAATTTATTCATCTTTATTACATTAAATTGTGTATTGACAAGAACACGACATCAAAATGACTAATTTACAATTATATTTTGCTTCCAACACTATCAACACTTTAAGGAACAAGAACCTTTATAGATCTTTAAAGACCTTTATTCTTTACAGTAACCTTTATAGATCTTTAGAGACCTTTATTCTTTACCAGAACTTTTATGTATCTTTATAGACCTTTATTCTTTACAGCAACCTTTATGTATTTTTAAAGACCTATATTATTTACAGTAACCTTTATAGATCCTTAGAGACCTTTATTCTTTACCAGAACTTTTATGTATCTTTATAGACCTTTATTCTTTACAGTAACCTTTATGTATTTTTAAAGACCTATATTATTTACAGGAACCTTTATAGATCTTTAGAGACCTTTATTCTTTACAAGAACTTTTATGTATCTTTAAAGACCTATATTATTTACAGGAACATTTATATATCTTTATAGACCTTTATTCCTTACAGGAACCTTTATAGATCTTTATAGACCTTTATTCCTTAAAGGAACCTTTATACAGTAGATCTTTATAGACCTTTATTCCTTACAGGAACCTTTATAGATCTTTATAGCACCAGCGTCTTGCCCAGACCAAACCCTATCTGACCACCCCTTCCTCAGACAGGGCCGAGTGTGTCAAATCCAGAAGCTGAGATTGTTGTGCCACCCAGAAACTGTACAGATTGATTCTATATTATTATTTAAGGTTCATTAGAATCTTTATATATACCACACAGTGAGCTCTCATCATCAGCGGTGATAACATCAGGGCAGATGTGGAAAAATCACGCTCAGGTAACCCAGTCTGTACTTGCAGAATGCGTGTCTGACATCCTACCACGCTTGGCTGGCAGCATGAAGGACTGGCATGGTGCCACAAGATCCAGAAACATGCAAATATCTAAATGGTATTTTTTAAATATATTTAAATAATCTTGACTGATTCACAAGTCTGCAGAAGTCCTTATGCCCCCTTTTTTCCTCTACTACAGGTTAGGATGGCGGTGGTTTCGAGGTCCTCCGTCGTTCAGGGCGTGTCTATGTGATGCTTATAAAGCCCTGGCCCCGAGCCTGATCTACATCGCCGCCCTGGTGGTGGTAGTTCTGTACGCACTCACAGATCACCTGCACAGCTTCCTGTGTCGACTCTTCATGTCGCAGTACCACTACCCGTATGCCGCGCCCCTCGCCCTCATGCAGGTCGTTACTCTTACAATCATTTAAACATTTTATACAGACAGAAGAATAAACAGCAGATAGAGATCAGATTCATAATGGACAAATAAATATATTAGTTACATATTTAAATAAATGTATGTCTTTATTCAATTGATTTATTTGCTTATATATTTAAATGTATAAATATTCATTTTTGTATATATTTATTTATTTTAATTGTTGCTTTTCTTATTATATTTTTATTGCATATATTCTTATAATTATAAATTTAAATCATTGTACTGTATACCTTAATTAATGTATTGTTATATTTATTTATTTATTGTGTTTACATATTCTATGTATTTAACTATATATTTAAATATACTGTATATATATATATATATATATATATATATTATTTTTTAATTATTTATTTCATGTTTACATATATTTGATATTTATTACATAATATTTATTAAATTTATAATTAATTATTTATTCATTTATAGTTTATTTATTAATTTATACATTTAAATATATTGTAATTATTAATTTATTTGTATTTACTCATTTATATATTAAGTTTATTTCATCATTTAATATTTAAATATATTTAATTATTATAATATAATTATTTATTGTGTTTATTCTATATATTTATTTATTATTTTACATAATAATTTATTAGTATTTACGTATTTATATATTATGTTTATTTATTAATTTATATATTTAAATATATTGTTTATTTATTGTATATATTTATTTATTTTATATTTTGATTTATTAGAATTTCTGTATTCATATATTATGTTTATTTATTAATTTATATATTTAAATATATTGTGTTTATTGTATTTAATGTTTATATTTATTTAAATAGTTTAAAGATTGTATAATAATATTATATATAGTATTTACTCTTATCGTACCTCATATTGTGTGTGTAAACATGTTCCTTTATCTCGCTGTCTTTACCACTGAAGCAGCTTGTTTGTTTACATTCCTTTTTATATTTAAATAGCGGTGACTGGTGTAGAGACTGGTGTATTGGTGCGTTGTTGTACTGGTTGCTGGGAAGTTTATTTAATAATTGTAAATAACACTTTTTTTATTCCTTATTTAATTCCCATCGTTGTTCTCAGGTGGTTTTAAACCTCCTGATGTTACTGGCTCTGCACCTTCTGGGTCTGGTACGACTGAATCCGTTCTCCTGGAGGCTGGCTGAGAAACTCTTGGTACCGGCCGTGTGTGGCAGCGTCCAGGCCGTTTTGGCTCTGTGGGCGGAGGCGAGCGCTCACTCCGGCCTGTACCCTCTCGCCGGTCAGCTTCTGCCCCTCGCCGGCCTGACCTGGACTCACCTGCTGGCGAAGAGCAAGCCCGGATTCACCCACTTCACCTGCTTCATTACAGCAGTCACCGTCATGTCTGTTGGGATCTCAGGTAAGGAAAAATATCTGGATAAAAGTGTCACCTTAGCACCTCACCACCCCGATGAGACGTGCGTATTTGTGTTCCCCAGCGTACGAGGGCCTGCACGCCGTCCAGCCGCTGGAGTACATCTACTCTCCGCTGAGTGTCCTCCTGCACAGTCTCTCTCTGACCTGGCTCAGCAAGCTCGGCAAGTCCAAGCAAGGCCACACCTCCACCTTCGACCTCTACTACGGGCTGACGGTGATCCGGAGCGTGGCGCTGGTCCTGCTGTGCGCGCTGCACCCGGACACCCCGCGGGCCTTCACCCACGGTAGCTGGCACAGTCTGATCTTCATTGGCTTCATCTCGGGGACGGTCCTCTCGGGGGCCGCGATGCACTTTCTGGTGGACGTCACGGCGCTGAGCAGCTCCGCGCCCGCCGCCGCCCTGCTACACTCCGCCAGAGGACTCGCGTTGCCAATTTTTAACCTGTTATAGAACAGACCGGCATTGTACGCTCAATCACTGCATCTCAAAGGACATTCGCGGACATTCTGAGAATTTATTGTATGACTTCTTGGAGGGTCGTTCAGCATCTGTACAGGATTTAGGCTTTTAAAATGAACTGATTAAGGTTCTTGCTCAAGGGTCCAAAAGTGGCAGCACGCAACCTTTTACTCGATAGTTCAGTAGCTTAACTAGTTAACTATGTTTCTTTATGGTGAGGATCCATAACTGTACAAACAGCTGGCTAATGGGAATCATGGTCAGTGTTTGATTCTATTTTTATTATAATTATATTATTTTTCAGTGTTAAAAATGGCTGATCTTGTCACCCAGGTGGCACAGCTGGCGAATCCAAGTGGCAGCCCGGTGATGCCCATAACCTTCCAGTTGAAAGTTCAGTAGCCTAACCATGAGATGCTCCTGCCCGCATTATAAATGATATTTAATGTTATGATATTTAAACCGACCATAAATCCAAGACCTTAGGTACACGTGACCACAAGCTTGTGGACAGCCGGTGTCATGTCCATACGTCTCGATGGTCCCGTTCCAAAACCGTGAGTTTTACTACTGAGGTGATCTTTAAAAATGTACTGTATTTAAAAATCTTAATAAATGAGGGCTGCTCGTCCTCCAACGGCGCCGCCCTGCTGGACAGATCGAGACGTTTCTGGATTAGTTTTTCGTTTCGTTTCACTAATCAGAAGTGAAATCACCCCAGTTCCAGTCTCAGCTGGTCAGATGATGACCCTAGGACACTATTATCATAAATAATTAAATGTATGTTTTTAAATGTATATGAAATGAGGGGTTTACAAAGCCGTTTAATGCTTCGATACTCCAGCGAACCACAGTGAGAGTGATTATGTTGAACCGAAAAGTGTTTTCAAGCGACCCACATTTTGTTAATGATTTTTTACCCAGGCAACACAAACGATGCATCAAAACGAAACACAAAATGAAATATATTTAATTATTTAATAAAAATAGAGGCAATCTGGTCCCACTGTGGTTTACAAGATGTGATGTAAAGCCTCCACAAGGGGGCGCTCGTGTACAAGTTTTTTTTAAAAATTATTTTCTCTGTGACCCAGTTTTAAAAACTCTAATTTATAAAAATGCTTTAGTTTTTTGTGACAAAAAGACGATAGTAGACGCAAGCAAAAGGGTGCAAATACTTTTTCACATCCCTGTGTAATGAACTCTCAATACAATCCTGTAAGTGCTTCACAAAACCACCTTTATTTCCATTTCTGTACAAAACCATGAGAACTTATTTATAAACATGAGTAGAATTCTGTAATCTGCACCCCTCCCATGTCCGACAGCGCCCCCTAGACTTCAGGCTCAGGAGGGGTCGGCGTTCGGGGGCAGGCGGAGCCCGAGGCTGTGCAGCAGGTTGGAAGCGGGTCCCGCCAGGCCCGCCTGGGAGGACAGCGACTCGAGGAGATTGGTCACCAGGTTCACGTCCACGTCCAGCGGCCGGAGGTCGTCTTCTGTCCACCCGGGGCCGTCGGGCGCTCGTCCACCTGCGGCGCCGCCCTGCTGGACAGATCGAGACAAATCAACCCAAGTTCAAGGCTTGGCTGGTCGGATCAACAAACATGACCAGACGAGGAGCTGAGGGTCAATCTGTGGTCAGGAAATCATGATTTGTACTTGAACATGTTCTCACCTTGAAACTCTGGCCGACGTTGGTGGTCTGGAGCTCCTGGTCCATTTCGTCCATGTATTTCCTCAGACTGTCCAAGGTCTCGGCTCCTGTCTGCGTCTGAGGTCCTTCTTTCACCACCTCATCCTCCTCCTCCTCCTCATCATCATCATCATCATCGAAATCATCTGAGTCCAGCTCCTCGGCTTGGCCACCTGAAAATCAAAACTCGTATCACTATAGACAGGTGGTGGACAAAATAACAGAAACAGTGTCGGAGTGTGTTAGTCACGGCTCTCCTCAGTCAGACTGGAGGTCAACATGCAATCGGGTAATTGGA
This sequence comes from Trichomycterus rosablanca, assembly GCF_030014385.1. NCBI lineage: Eukaryota > Metazoa > Chordata > Actinopteri > Siluriformes > Trichomycteridae > Trichomycterus > Trichomycterus rosablanca. Next base: position 1,890,208 of record NC_086000.1, on the reverse strand, counting down.
TACTACCAGAATGGGGGACAAATAGATGAAAATGAATAAAAAATTATTAAGAAATTAGCAACGTGTCTTAAATACTGCTGGTTTTGTCTGTGTTTCTTTATGGTGGGGATCCATACAAGCAAAAACAGCCAGCAAATGAGACTCATGGTCCAGTGTTTGCTTGGGATTATGCTCCAAACCCTTTTTTGTCCAGACAATGTTTCCATATTCCATATATAGTTTTATATATGCGTGAACTAGAATTGAATTATTTTTAATGGTGACAAGGCTGATCTTGGCGCCCTCTAGTGGGCGGTGCAGACACCGGTCTGCTGGGTGGGAAAGACCAGACTAAAAAGTGGGCGGGGTCTTTCAACGCTGTCCAAGGGCCCGGGTTAGTAGCCCAAGACACCTGTACGTGTCAGAGGGGGCGTGCCAGGTGAATATACCCTCCTCGGATGCCATCGTGATCCTCAGCAGCGGAGGATGAATCGGCTATGCTAAAATCGGGAGAAAATGCATTATAAATGCTGATCTTACCGAGCAGTCGGTCCAGTGTGCTGGTCATCGTCTCTGGGTCGAAACTAAACGGCTCTGACAAACAAGACCTGAAACGCAAAATATCGTCTGTTACTCTCACACCAATCCAAAAATAAACTCCTATATTTTACGTTATATGTCTCAAATGGTTCAATCGGTATGATTTTTGCTCCAAGCCCTGATATACAGGTACACCTCTCAGACACCGAGACATACCCATGTACTAAATACTAAATTACACAACAAAAATTATATTACAATATTTTATAATCCCCTGGCAAGGGGATTATACAATATTGTAATATAATTTTATTACACTGTGGTCCGGGTTCGAATCTCAGCTGTGCTACTAGCTGGCTGGCTGGGCGTCTAGACAGACACAGTCAGCTGTGTTTCGGTGGCCGAGACCCTGCGATGGATTGGCGCCCTCTACAGAGCTGTGATAAGTTATCGCTACACATTTTCAATCCTAGACAGTTTCGGACTGCAGACAGGCCAGTCTAGCAGCCGCACTTTCCGCCCAATATTCCAGATTCAGTTTCAACAACAATGGTATTACCGCGGGAATTCGGCTCCTTCGTGAGACGACACGGCGTTAATGAAGTTCTTCATCCCCTGCGTCACAGCCACCAGAGTGTACCCAGCCTCTTCCTCCTGCTGCTCCTCGTCCTCGCTTCTTCCAGCTCCGCGCTGTACGTTCGAGCCTAAACTTGACCTCTGACCCCCTCGTTCCTCCAGTAACCTGTCCAGCTCCTGAGGGCTGATGTTCAACCACTCGTCACCTGTCAAGGGCAGCACGAACACACGGCTCATTAACAAAGATCAGCAAGAAAATGCAGGAGCTAAACAAGAGGTGGCTGTGTTATCGTGACATAAACAGGCAATAATTAGGACGTACTGTCTTCGGGGGGCAGGTGAGCTTCCTTTTCCTTCAGCTCCTCCAGACTGTAGGACGTATTTTCCAGGACGCGCAACACCTCCTCACCTGGACCATGGTCAGGAGAGCTAAAGAGAGACAGCTTATCATTAAAAAACGATTCTTTGACCTGTTGGTCTTAATAACTTAAAAAATCAAAGTCAGGCTACACAAGCACGACAGCTTACTCTCTCTGTACAATCTGGTCCCACTGTGGTTTACAAGATGTAGCATAAAGCCTCCACAAGGGGGCGTTCGTGTACACGTTTATGTAATTATTATTATTTTACTATGCAAACCATTTTTAGGGGTTGTTAAAAAAATGATCCATCCAGAATCCACCAGTGTCTTTAGTCAAACGGTCACTGAAGGTCATGGGTTCAAGCCCCACCCCTGGTACAGTGCCACTTGGATTGTATTCTGTCACAAGTGTAAGTCAAGTCTAAGGCTTTAGAGAAAAGGTCCTGAAAGCCACGAACATACTACAAACGTCGAGCCATAGACTAGCACCTGCGCTCTCTAACAAGTGTGCAGTTCTTTACCCAAGCCAGTGGCGGATTCTTACAGACTCATGCACCGATGAAGAGAAACCAAATCTCTTCACCAGACAATGCCAACTGTGCCTGGTGGCACCACCGTGGCTCAAACTCGAGACTCTTGGGAGAAACATACTGGACTGCAGCCCCGCCCGAGCACCCAGAAGGACCGTAAACACTCACTCCTTCGTGTTAGTGACCGAGCGCTTGAAAAAATCCTCAGCGGACGTCATGAGCTCTCTGTAGCGCAGCGATCCTTCCAGTTCCTCCTACACACACACACACACAGCAAAATAAATCAGCATTACCTCATTTTGAATGCATTTTCTCCGGTTTTCTCCCAAATTTAGTCATAGCCAATTAGTCTTCCGCTTCTGGGGACCCCACTTGCACCCGAGGAGGGTATATTCGCCTGGCCCATCCCCTTTCCGACCCCGGGCTGCTAACCAGGGTCCTAACACAGTGTTCATGTCCAATTTTTAGTCCGGTCTTATCCCACCCAGCAGACTGACGGACAATTTTGTCTGTTGCACTGTCTGCACTGCCGATCGTGCCCGCTAGATGGCGCCCAGTTGACCGGTAGCAGAGCTGAGATTCATTAATATAAAATGTACAGTCAGTTCTTTTTAATTCACCCTGAAGTAGCCGTTCCTCTTCAGACTATCCAGAAAGCCTCTCCACAGTGGGTTGGTGCTGACGGGACTCTCGGCGCCCACTGTTCCACGTTCACTTTTGCTGCACAGGATCTCAAAGCCGTGCGCCTACAGGGGTTAACAAAACAAGAATGAATCCTCTCAATAGTTCAGTAGAATGGGTGCCCACATAATCTTGGCTTTAATAGAACCTGATTTGACGTACCAGCTTCATGCCCAGATCGTGAGCTCTGTGGTGCGGGTGGGATCGAGGTGGCAGGGCGTAGCCGCTCCTCCGGTCCGGGACGAAACTCTGCTGCTGGAGCTGAGCGTAGAGACACCGAGTAAAGGTCACCTGGAGGTCAAGAACGAGAGGAGAAGACTAAAATGATTCATCATAATATTAGGGAAGGGGCGTGTCCTGTGTACCTGCCAGTCTTAGTAAAGGGGCGTGTCCTGTGTACCTGCCAGTCTTAGTAAAGGGGCGTGTCCTGTGTACCTGTCAGTCTTAAGAAAGGGGCGTGTCCTGTGTACCTGTCAGTCTTAGGAAAGGGGCGTGTCCTGTGTACCTGTCAGTCTTAAGAAAGGGGCGTGTCCTGTGTACCTGTCAGTCTTAAGAAAGGGGCGTGTCCTGTGTACCTGTCAGTCTTAGGAAAGGGGCGTGTCCTGTGTACTCAGTATTTGTCAGTCTCAGTGAAGGGGCGTGTCTTATGTACTCTGTACCTGTCAGTCTAAGTGAAGGGGCGTGTCCTGTGTCCTCTGTACCTGTCAGTCTCTATAAAGGGGCGTGTCCTGTGTACTCTGTACCTGTCAGTCTCAGTAAAGGGGCGTGTCCTGTGTCCCCTGTACCTGTCAGTCTCAGTAAAGGGGCGTGTCCTGTGTACTCTGTACCTGTCAGTCTCAGTAAAGGGGCGTGTCCTGTGTCCTCTGTACCTGTCAGTCTCAGAGAAGGGGCGTGTCCTGTGTCCTCTGTACCTGTCAGTCTCAGTAAAGGGGCGTGTCCTGTGTCCTCTGTACCTGTCAGTCTCAGTAAAGGGGCGTGTCCTGTGTCCTCTGTACCTGTCAGTCTCAGAGAAGGGGCGTGTCCTGTGTCCTCTGTACCTGTCAGTCTCAGTAAAGGGGCGTGTCCTGTGTCCTCTGTACCTGTCAGTCTCAGTAAAGGGGCGTGTCCTGTGTCCTCTGTACCTGTCAGTCTCAGTAAAGGGGCGTGTCCTGTGTCCCCTGTACCTGTCAGTCTCAGTAAAGGGGCGTGTCCTGTGTACTCTGTACCTGTCAGTCTCAGTAAAGGGGCGTGTCCTGTGTCCTCTGTACCTGTCAGTCTCAGAGAAGGGGCGTGTCCTGTGTCCTCTGTACCTGTCAGTCTCAGTAAAGGGGCGTGTCCTGTGTCCTCTGTACCTGTCAGTCTCAGTAAAGGGGCGTGTCCTGTGTCCTCTGTACCTGTCAGTCTCAGAGAAGGGGCGTGTCCTGTGTCCTCTGTACCTGTCAGTCTCAGTAAAGGGGCGTGTCCTGTGTCCTCTGTACCTGTCAGTCTCAGTAAAGGGGCGTGTCCTGTGTCCTCTGTACCTGTCAGTCTCAGAGAAGGGGCGTGTCCTGTGTCCTCTGTACCTGTCAGTCTCAGTAAAGGGGCGTGTCCTGTGTCCTCTGTACCTGTCAGTCTCAGTAAAGGGGCATGTCCTGTCCTGATTGGGCACTAAACTCTGTATGAATGTGGATGTAAGTACCGATGCGAGGACTCTTGAATCAGGTGGAAAGTTCCGGAACGTCCTGCAGGCCTGAAGATCAAAAGGGTCTCGCAGGTAAAAGGCGGAAACGGCCGGGGCTACCAGATCAGGTCGCCGTGACAACACTGCAGCGATGCCGGCGGGTATGTAACAGTGGGCGCGGTGAAGACCGGTCCGGATGTTACCCGGGTACCTGCACAGACGTGAGACTATTAGAGCACTTCAATTTCACCCTCTGCCACTTTGATCCAGACCACCAGCCTGGCCTCTCACCCCTGCACACGGCGTTCTATCGCAGATCGGATGCTTTGCTCTGCCACGCAGCGCCCCCCGTGGGTGTGGAGGACCTGCAGCGCTTCCCTGACCGTCGGCACTGAATCTCGGGGCCACCCCGCCTCTCCGGGACGGGCGCGGTCGGGCAGTATGTGCAGCTCGCCGCGGTACAGGAACACCTGGAGAGAAAGCTAGAATTAATCTGGAATTAAAAAGATTCTAGATCATCACGATGATCACGATGCCCACTGACCCTGTTCTCGCTGCTGTCCGGGTCGAGCCACTTGGGCAGGAAGTCGGCCGCCTCGATCAGGAGGAACTGACCGTCGTTGTCCTGAACGCTGGCGGCCAGCTCGGTGAAAGTCTGGGTGATGCGCTTGAGCAGGTAAACTATGAACCACTCATCTTCCACGTTGTCGCCGAACACCGTGCTGCCACCCAAGTGAGCCGGCACATTCCCTACAGACCAGAAATCATCAAACAGACCGGCAGGACCGGCTAGAACTTCAATCATCTGTTGACCCGTCCTTACCTTTCTCTGGATGGAAACTTAGATTGAACGGCTGCTGCTGCCAGATGTACCCGACTAGAAGAGGAGCGATCTCGGCCAGGATGAGCTCCAGGAGCTTCCGGAGGCGTGGCTGATTCTCCTCGGCGTCCGGCGCATCCATGTGGAGAGGAAACAGCTTGTACTGGACGGCATCGTCCTGCACGGGTGGTCTCTTCAGGAAATCCATGATGGAACAGACTGCCTGTGATTAACCTGAGAGAAAAGCCGTAGTCTAGTGGTTAAGGTACTGGAATAGTAATCAGTAGGTTGCTGGTTCAAGCCTCACCACTGCCAGGTTGCTGCTGTTGGGCCCTTGAGCAAGGCCCTTAACCCTCAATTGCTTAGACTGTGTACTGTAACTGTAACTGTAAGTTGCTTTGAATAAAGGCGTCCGCTAAATACTGAAAATGTAAATGATTCAAACAGCTCATGTGTGAACAAAAGCCTATTTATTTATTTATTCATTCATTCATTCATTCATTCATTCATTTATTCATTCATTTATTCATTCATTTATTTATTCATTTATTTATTTATTTACTTACTTACTTATTAGGATTTTAACTTCATGTTTTACACAGAACAGGTAATTACTGGTTATCCAAGATTAATCAGTTCAAGTTTTAATGTCAAACACAGTCATGGACAATTTTGTATCTCCAGTTCACCTCACTTGCACGTCTTTGGACTGTGGGAGGAAACCGGAGGTCCCGGAGGAAACCCACACAGACACGGGGAGAACATGCAAACTCCACACAGAATCGAATTCGAACCCAAGACCTTCTTGCTGTGAGGCGACAATGTTTCTCATTATTGTATTTAGCTGTCGCAGCCAGTACAGATGCAGTAGGTAGATTAGCCCAGAACATTTCTAATTATTGTCGATCTATACAGCAGGTGAGTCTCTAATACAAATCCACTCACCTTCATAATCAAAGTCAGACATAATAATGATGAGTTACTTACTATTTATCTGGTGTTTGTTGAGGACTGGATTAAGAATCATTGTCTGATCACTGGTGCTGAAACTGAAACATGTGGATGAATGTTTGTAACGTCGCTGCTGTGTCGGTGGATCTACAAAACTTCCTGAGTCTTTTTCAAAATAAAAGTCACCAATCGTTGCTGCAATAAAACGCAGCATATAATTCTGTCCGTATTTTTGTTTAATTATTTTACTTGTTTTTTAAGCTTTTTAAAACTTTAATTTTAATTGTTTAAATTGCAGTAAAAATTATGCTAAGTTTATTTATTACACTATTCTGTAACAATGCTTCACTAGCTCGGGACATCATCAAACACTAAACTACTATCAGGACTCATGGAGCATGTTCTAGCTCTCTGTTTATAAAGACTATATTACATATCTGTTATTATTTAACACTTACAACAGTTTAGTATATCACATATTACATATCTCATCTAAAATATTTACTGCTAGGATACTTCTTATTCTATTTATGTAATTACATAGTGTGTACAACATTACTTGTACTTTAATGCTTTTTGCTTTAATGTACCTGGAGCTGCTATTAAAAGCACAGATCACTTTATATTCTGTACATAAATATACTATTGTGCAATAATATTAATAATGATAATAATTACTACCTGTCACAATGTAAATAATAATTTCTTATATTTCTTGTAATTGTAGCTTATTTTGTGCTGTACCGATATTTTTTAAACTTTTTTCTAATATATTTTAATATTTTTATCCTGTGTTTATTGTATTATTGCTACTGATCTTACTGAGAGCTACCAAACACAGTCTCGTTGTATAACTACAATGATAATAAAGTCTATCTTATCTTATCTTATTTTTTTGGTTTAGGTTTATTAAATTCTAGTTACTATTTTAAGACGATCTTTAGAATTATAATTTGCTAGTTAGTTTAATTATGTTATATATGGTTTATTTTTCTCTATTTAGTACAAACGTTATTTCTAATACTGTATAACAATTCATCTTTTGCTTGCGAGATTTATTAGCCTCATTTAAACAAACCAAAACTGAAATTTAAAATGTATTAAACGTATTTTTAAATACATTGTAATTACAGTATATCTAGCCTGTGTGACCTTTTCTTTATGCTAAATTATGTTAAAGCGGTTCTGTTGCAATTGACTGAGACTTTTATTTTGAAAATAACACACATCTGCATGTGTGATGGTTATGAGCGTGTATGAACCGCGCATGCGCTCTGTGAGGACTGTCTCTGACGGTGTTGATGATGGGAGGTGGTTCGGTTCGGTTCTTCTGTACCGCGGGAGCCGGTATGGAAACTTTTCTGGTGGAAGAAGTGAAACACAAACTGGCTGCTACTGAGGTGAGAGTTTATTATTTAGTTATAAAACATTCGTTTTAAGGTGGTTTTAAGGTGGAAATGAACAGTAGCAGTGATTCAGGTCATCAGAGAGTTTCTAATTTCATTCATTCATCCCCATTTTATCCTGATCAACGTCCTGGTGGACCCGGAGCCTTTCCTAAAAACACTGGACACCATCTAAAACAAACCCAGTACAGGGTGCCAGTCTATCTCAGGGCATCACTCACACACTCATTCATTCACTCACATTAACTTACTTGCCTATTAATTTACTCTCACTCACACACTCATTCATTCACTCACATATTTCACTTACTCTCTCACACATTCATTCACTTGCCTATTAATTTACTCTCACTCACACATTCAGTCACTCACATATTCACTCACGCATTCACTCACACACACACACACTCATTCATTCACTCACACACACATTCAGTCACTCACATATTCACTCACGCATTCACTCACACACACACACACTCATTCATTCACTCACACACACATTCAGTCACTCACATATTCACTCATGCATTCACTCACACACACACACTCATTCATTCACTCACACACTCATTCATTTACTCACACACTCATTCATTTACTCACACACTCATTCATTTACTCACATATTCACTCACGCATTCACTCACACAGACACACACATTCATTCAGTCACTCACACACTCATTCATATTCACTCACTCATTAATTCACTCACACATTCATTCACTCACCTGTTCATTTATACTCACTCACTCATTAACGCACTCACACATTTCACCTACTCACACATTCATTCACTCGCCAGTTCATTTATTTACTCACATTTCTTTTACTCACACGTTCACTTAATCACTCATTCACTTGTTTATTCATACTCACTCATTAACTCACTCACGCGTCACTCACTTATTCATTTAATCACTCACACATTTACTTACTTATTCATTCACTCACTATCTCAATCACTCAATCATTCATTTATTCACTCACACATTTCACTTACTAACTCATTCACTTGCCAGTTCATTTACTCGGATTCACTTACTCACTCACTCACTCACTCATTCATTCACCCACTAACACATTAATTCACTCACTTATTTATTCACACATTTACTTACACACTTGTTCATTTACTCAGATTTACTCACTTACGTATTAATTCACTCACTCACTCATTTACAGAATGAACATTTACAGAGAAATGAAGAACATATGTAGGGTTTGAACCCAGGTCAATAAAGCTGTGCATTCTCTACTACCTAGTGTGCCACCGTGATTGTGTGTGTGTGTGTGTGTGTGTGTGTGTTAGGTGGAACAAATCCCTGGACGAGTCTTCTTCACATGCTGCTCGGCTCTCCAGGACGTGATGCGGCTAAAATCAGCAGAGCGGCTCTTCCTGCTCCTGCACAGAGCTCCTTCCACTCCATTACCCACAAATCCAGGTGTGCAGCACGCATCACTTATACCTCGTTAAAGGTAAATAACGGAGCGGCCACGCCCACCACGACTGACTGTCACTTTGTCTTGTTTTCTGTAGCGAAGGCAGCGAGCGTGATACAGCAGAGCATTGTGGGTGATCCAGATGTTTGGACCTCTGGTCTGTCCATTTGGTCCAGAGTGCAGGAGGAGCTTGGTGGGTCTGCTGAGTGTGGGCGTGGTCAGAAGAGGAAGAGAGAGGAGGAGGAGGAAGAGAACGAGGACGTGAGGAAGGAGGGTCGCACAACATTCCGCGTGAGCTGCCGCTGCAGTGGAGCTGTCGCCCGCTGCTATAACGCTCAGGTGTGTGTGTGTGTGTGTGTGTGTGTGTGTGGTGACCCGTCCGGGGTGTTTCCTGCCTTTCTCTCAATAGATGAGACCCACTGCGACCCTGACCAGAGTAAAGTTGAGGTAAAACAGACGATGAATGAATGAACTGATGATCTGTGTGTTTTATTGTGTGTGTTTAACAGAACCTGAATCGGATCATCGGAACAGCCGTCACACAGCAGCTCGGATGGAGAGCTGATCTTAGAAATCCAACACTGGAGGTAAAACCACAAGCACTGACTGTATTTCACTCACATTAGGGGTAACATGAGAGTCAAAAGTAAACGGACACTGAAATTACGCAGCTGCTGAATCTAAATAACTATTAGACTCTTTATTTTTTGGGTGGGAGGGGGTTAGGGGGCATTTTCACCCTGTTTTCCACCAATCTAGTCGTGTCCAATCTCATGTCTTTTAAGTCGTTCTATACTCGCTGTGTCTGAGTGTATTTATTTATTCTCACTGAAACCAGGTGAATGTTTACCTGAGCGATGACCACAGTGTCGTTGGGATTCCTCTCTTAAGGTACCTCTGTTAATACCAGTATCTCTCTGCAGTAGGACCATGTTTGCTATTAATAGGGCGTATCTCAAGTGTGGGTACTTGTGTGTGTGTGTGTTTGTTTGTTATCTAGGCATCCTCTGGCCAGTCGCGGTTATCTGAAGCACACAGGGCTCAGGTCCACTATAGCCTGGGCTATGACTTCGCTCTGTAACCTGCAGGTACTGCAGACCACAAACAAACAGGGACAAAATAACAGAAATGCAGGAAAAGCAGCTTGACTGTGAAGTGAATCGTTTTGGATTATCATCCTACACGGGATCCGACAACTCCCAAGTTTTAAATCCCCTGATACTTTAAAGTAGAGGTGTCCAAACCTTCAGAAAAAAAATTGCAATGACGGGCCACAGACTCTGCAATAAAATAAATAAATAACAGAGCTTGTCGATTACTATAAACGACACGTCCTTTTGAATGATTTGAATGAGATTATTACACTCATTCCCAGGTTCGATTCCCAGGTGGAGTGGCCTGGGTCCTTCCTGTGTGGAGTTTGCATGTTCTCCCCGTGTCTGTGTGGGTTTCCTCCGGGAGCTGCAGTTTCCTCCCACAGTACAAAGACGAGGCGAACTGGAGATACAAAAAATGTCCATGACTGAACTAATGAATCTTGTGTAAGCAGTAACTACTTGTCCTGTCATGAATGGAACCAAAGTGTGTAAAACATGATGTTAAATCCTAATAAATAAATTCATAAATAATTTACGATAAAAGTAGATGTGGAGCGTTTTAGGCGTTTGCGTAATAGCGACACCCGGCGTTCAAGATAAGAATTACTTTTAGAACTGTGAGCCAACCTTTATATAATTTGTAAAAACAATAAAATATAATCTAAAATACCATCCGAAATCGTCGTGAAATAAATGTGCAATAACAAAAGGGAATAATGAATGTGAAAATTGCTTTTTTAAATCATGAATAGACTGATTAATATACAGATTTGCTTGCTGTTTGCTTCTCTTTTTACTCTCTCTTTCTCTCTGCCGTGCAGGAATCCTTTGTTGTTTTAGACCCCATGTGTGGAGTTGGCACCATATTGTTGGAAGGAGCACAGGAGTGTCCGGTCTGTACAAACACAACCGGGCACAAACAGCGAACCCTGGACTTTACACTAATTTTAATGCTAATTAAATAAAAATCATCATCACACGTTTATTTGCAATGACATTTTTGTGATTTGAGTTGAATGAAAATTAAATCTGTGTGTGTGTGTGTGTGTGTGTAGAACAGTGTGTTTATAGGGATGGACACCAGTCAGGATCAGTTACTGAAAGCACTTGAGAATGTTGAAGCCGCTGGTCAGGAGGGGAGAATCGTGCTCGTCCGCTCCTCCTGCATGGGTACTTAATCCTACTCATACAATCATAGTCCCTGATCAAAATTCACCTAAGCACTCCTGAACGAGGAGTGTGGAGTAGCCAGTGCAGTAAAAAACTAGTTTATATGGGCACAGAGAAGTCACCGGGAGGTATGAGGGCCTGGTATGAAGGTACATGATACCCACCAAATTGATTTTCAAACCACAAGAAGAATTTTATCGCTCTGTTGTTTTCATAAATGTCTTTTTTCTGGCAGGGTGAAGAATATTATATTATTAATAAATAAAAAACTTGGACCTGCTTGTACTGTAGCATTAGCATTTTTCCCGCTGCAGGGATCCCGGTACCCTCGGGGTGCGTGGACGCGGTGCTGTGTGACGTTCCGTTCGGGAGGAAGTTCAGCTGTAGTACGGACATGACCGCCGCTTTTCCTCGGATTCTTGCCGAGATGGAACGGTAGATCAGAACATCACACACCTCCCTGCATAATAAATCGGACCCACCGTGACCCTGACCAGGATAAAACGGTCTCATGTGTTTGATTTTGCAGAGTTCTGCGACAGGGTGGAACTCTGGTTCTCCTGCTGAGTCTGCAGCTTTCCGCCCAGATTAAGAAACTCATCCCGCCGGACTCACAAATCGCCGACCGCTCCGTGGATGCACCGACCTCCGAATCAGACCAGCACGGTCATGTGACCAGGTTCAGTTCTTTAGTTCTGAAGAGCAGACACAGAGTGAGTCTCGGGTGCACCGACGCACTCATACACACCTACAGGAAAACGTGTAACCAGGGCGATCAGGCGGCACAGGAGCAAGTTCGGACTCCCGGGTTCGAGCACGTAGCACCACAGTTGGCTGCGCCTGAGGGAGGGACTGGAGGAAATCATAGGGCACAGCCTGATACTATGTGAGAAACTGGAACTAAGTAGATTACAGGTCTGTCTGAAAACCGGGTGTGCTTGATGACTGGACATCCTGCTTCAGGATTTTCTGATAGAGAGCAGGGTCTGTTTTTTAAAAACAGATATTTTAGGTCGCCAAGGCCCTGAAAAAGCCAAGCATGCTTACACTATTACACGACCACCACCATGTTTGGCTGTTTCACCTTTTTATCTGCTTGATTAAATGAAATGATTTGTGTTTTTATCTCTATTTTTATTGATATGAAGGGTAAATATACAGTATATTACACACAGCACTTGTGCATTCTTGTCTATGCTACTCACACTTGTTATACTAATTCCAGTGTGTTTGAAGAACCATACGAGTGAGTCAGGTGAGAGAAACAGGTATGACTGCTGTGTGTGTGTGTGCGTGTGTGACGTGGTAAACAGGGTGAGGTCGGCTGTTTTCTTAAGCCTGTACATGAATCTTTATATGCAATAATGAAGCATCTTCAACTTTCGTACACAAAAGATGAAACTAAATGGGTACAATAACTAAAAGATTTAGTAAATAATGGGTTATTGTATTTCCTGCTGTAAACAATGCTTTATTATTTTGATGGTAAGGTATTATAGTTATTAATATTCTTAATCTTACATCATATGTCTAGAATTATATCAGTACCAGACATTGTGGATTAAAGACGTGATGTGGCTTCCTCAATTTTTGCTCTTTTTCTATTGCTCAAGTTTCGATCTGGTGCTTCTCAGACCACATCAGGCTTCATTAAGCATTAGCTCTTAATACATGAGTTTTTTCAGCACAGGGCTCCATCTACCAGTATAAGGCCTCTTATTCCAGCATACAGCTTCTTTTACCAGAACAGGGCTCCATCTACCAGCGTAAGGCTTCTTTTACCAGTACAGGGCTCCATCTACCAGCGTAAGGCTTCTTTTACCAGTACAGGGTTCCATCTACCAGCACAGGGCTCCATCTACCAGCGTAAGGCTTCTTTAACCAGCACAGCGCTCCATCTACCAGCACAAGGCTTCTTTTACCAGTACAGGGTTCCATCTACCAGTGTAAGCCTTCTTTTTCCAGCACAGGGTTCGATCTACCAGCGTAAGGCTTCTTTTACCAGTACAGGGTTCCATCTACCAGGGTAAGCCTTCTTTTTCCAGCACAGGGTTCGATCTACCAGTGTAAGCCTTCTTTTTCCAGTTCAGGGCTCCATCTACCAGCACACAAACTAATTTTTCCAGCACAGGCCACCATCTACCAGTGTAAGACTTTTTCTCCAGTACAGGGCTCCATCTGCCAGCGTAAGGCTTCTTATACCAGCACAGCGCTCCATCTACCAGCACAGCGCTCCATCTACCAGCACAGGGCTTCTTTTACCAGTTCAGGGCTCCATCTACCAGCACACAAACTAATCTTTCCAGCACAGGCCACCATCTACCAGTGTAAGACTTTTTCTCCAGCACAGCGCTCCATCTACCAGCCTAACATTTCTTTCTCCAGCACAGGGCTCCATTTATCAGCATAAGACTTCTTTTACCAGCATAAGGCTTCTTTTACCAGTACAGGGCTCCATCTGCCAGCGTAAGGCTTCTTTTACCAGTACAAGGTTCCATCTACCAGGGTAAGACTTCTTTTACCAGTACAGGGCTCCATCTACCAGCATACAGTTTCTTTTTCCAGCACAGAGCTCCACTTATCAGCATAAGACTTCTTTTACCAGTGTAAGCCTTTTTTCTGGGACAGTGGTAGCCTAGTGGGTAGAGCTTTGGGTTATCAACCGGAAGTTTGGCTGTTCAAATCCAGGCTCTGCTATGCAGCCACTGTTGGGTCCTTGAGCAAGGCCCTTAACCCAGTCTGCTCCAGGGGCGCCGTACGATGGCTGACCCTGCGCTCTGACCCCAGCTTCCAAAAAACAAGCTGGGATATACGAAGAAGGGATTTCATTGTACTGTACACCTGTATATGTATATATGACAAATAAATTATATCTATCTATCTTATCTTCCAGCAAAATGCTTCTTTTCTCACCCTAGAACCTCTAATATAAGAGCTGGACTCGCTTATACGAGCACAGGCCTTCCTCTGCTGAGCAAAACACTTCATACACAAGTATTTTTCGTCTACATAAGAATCAGACTCCTTTCGCCCAGCACAGGGCTTCTACTGCTGGGCTGCGACTAGATGCCAGTCTGTGTACGTGCTACCGAGGCTGCGTCCCAAACCGCATACGAACGTACTAAACAGTACGTAAAATGAGTGCACTACTAATAATGTGTACGTGCACTACTTAGTATATGAGTAACAGTTTGGAACGCAGCCTCAGTAAGGAGTAGGCGGAATGCCGTGCGCCTGCGCGCTGCGCTCTGACGGACATGTTGAGTCGGGTAGTATCGGAGGGACCGTGTTGCGTTTCGGTGTGTCGCCGCTCCTTCCGCCGCCAGTCCCAGTGTTTCTGAGACATAACCGGAGGAGGGCCGCGGGGACGTCGCCATGAGCGCGGGTTTGGACCTGTCGCGCCGGAACCCGCAGGAGGATTTCGAGCTCATCCAGAGGATCGGCAGCGGGACGTACGGAGATGTGTACAAGGTATTAGCCTTCAGCTAACAGCTCAACACAGCGAGGATTTAAATTAGCACGAAAGCTAACGAGACCAACGGTTTTAACGGTCGAATTTCAACGGTCACTCCGTGGATTAACGGCACAGTGCGGATGGTGACGTCGGCTGCGACTGTCAGGGGAGACCTACTGGGTTTATTTACACCTCACATTCATAGTAAACAACAGCAGGATGTGTGCGCGCACTGGCTGTGTCCCAAATCGAGCTCTTGTGCACCTAGTGTGCACTATTTAGGGCTGGAAATGTATGCCATGACATTTCTGGGATTCTGAAAATCTCCTTTATGAATTGTTTAACAGGGTTTAGAATTATGTACATACAACACCTAATATTTGGTGTGTATATGTTCTCTAGAACCTTTAGTTACCAATCCTCTTCTGGCACCAATCTGGGTGGATCATTTAAAATATATACATATACACCGATGAGCCAAAACACTAGGGTCCATCCCCAACATGTGCAAACACGGGTGTCACAGGAGACGAGCCACAAACTGCCGACAGTCTGTTGGGCGTCCAAGACTCATAGACGCCAGAGGACATCTTTTCTTCATTAGTGGTATTTTTAGAAGAATGCATATATCGATGAGCCAAAACATTAGGGTCCATCCCCAACGTGTTCATACACGTGTTGAACGGGTGTCACGAACAGCCGCCAACATTAGTTCGTTAGGAGACGAGCCACAAACTGCCGACTGGTCGTTGGGCAGCCAAGACTCATCAATGCCAGACGACATGAAGGCTGTGGCGTCTGGTACGGACCAACAGAAGATCTACTGTGTCCCAGATCAAGCTCTTGTGCACCTAGTGTGAGGTTCAGAAATATGGACATACAACACCTGATATTTGGTGTGTATATGTTCTCTAGAACCTTTAGCCACCAAGTGTCTTCTGGTTGGATCATTTTTATTGGTAGTATTTTTAGAAGAATGCATATATCGATGAGCCAAAACATTAGGGTCCATCCTCAACATGTTCATACACGTGTTGAAGGGTGTCACGAGCAGCCGCCAACAGTTGTCCATTAGGAGACGAGCCACAAACTGCCGACAGGTTGTTGGGCGGCCAAGACCAACGGAAGATCTACTGTGGCTCGAATTGCACGTAATTTCGCCCATCAAGCCAGTTAAAACTCCTGTCCACCACTGGAGGCAGGGAACCGTCAGAACTGGACGTCGGAGCACCGGAAGAATCTCAGCTGGTCCGTTGAATCCTGTTTCGTCCAAGATCGTGCACCAGAATGCACTGTAGGACCATCCACCCCATGCTGGTGATGTTCTTGTACTAGATACCACAGGACTCCTTCGGATCTTGTGCAGTCCATGTCCGTGACAGCATATTAGACGGGTGGTTCTAATCTGTATACAGGTTCTGTCCTCATGTATTAAGGAACTTGGCATGGGCAAGTCCCATGATGGTGCAAAAGGTCAGTTTTTTGGCACTTCAGAGTTGAGGTTTGGACATGCACCAGTGTTCCATGTTTGAGCAACAACAAACCTTAGATTATTGTGGGAAACTCAGAATAGGACGAACAATTTGATCAGACTTTTGCACTTTGGGACGTGTGTGTGTGTGCGTGTGCATGACTTCCTCTGCGGCTGGGAAATGCCTGGGCTTGAGGATACAAGCATGTGTTGAGATGTGTGTGTGTACAAGCCTGCACACACATGCGCAACGTTAAAGCTCCGTCCGTCCCGCTTGCTTCTAATTGTTCCCATTTCCTGATTTTTGTGGTATGTGTGTGTGTGTGTGTGTGTGTGTTTGCCGTGTGGTTGAGCGCTCTGCCGACCGGAACGTGAACTCGACTCTTTTTAGCAGATTTTGAGACGCCGCTGTGTTTTGGTCAGTAAGCTGCGTACAGAATGTGCTTAGCAGACGGTAAAATTTAGACCCTTGAGGGATTTATTCATGTACTGATCTGCTCATAAGCAACCTGCGGCCCGCTACACATAAATGTCCAGGCCGCCCTCTTGGGCCTGTTGTTTTGGCCTGCTGGTCCAGTTTTCGGTCACGTCTGAGGCTGTGGACAAAATAGCAGAAACCTCTAACAATACTTCATCCTTTATGGAATGCTGTCATACAAGTCGTTTACATTTACACCTCCTACATTCAGCAGACGCCTTCATCTGAACCGACTTATAGCTGTGACAATATACAGTCTGAGCAATTGAGGGTTAAGGGCCTTGCTCAAGGGCCCAACAGGAGCAACCTGGCATGGTAGTGGGGCTTAAAACAGCGACCTTCTGATTACGGCCTTTTGGGAGACGAACATCTACCCTACGGTTCAAGCACCAGAGCTTCTCATAATGGTTTCATAAAAACATGAAAGATACTTGAATTCATTCTGGTGTTGATGAAATAGCCCTTGATAAAGCATTAGCACCATAGGGTGCACCTGATCCTGTAAAAGTGCTGCTCCAGCTACTAGGAATTTTGCATTGCCCTTAGTAGTTATGAGCAGACACTGTGGGTTAAAGTGGGCAGCACCGTCGCCTCACAGCAAGAAGGTCCTGGGTTCGATCCCCAGGTGGGGCGGTCCTTTCTGTTTCGGAGTTTGCATGTTCTCCCCCGTGTCTGTGTGGGTTTCCTCCGGGCGCTCCGGTTTCCTCCCACAGTCCAAAGACGTGCAGCCAGGCTAATCGGAGACACTGGGTGTGTTCGAAAACCTAGTGAGCTGCCTTGCTGTCTTACTGTCTACACGGGCAGCTGCCTCAGTAGAGAGGATTCTAATAAGTCAGTGACTTATAAGGCAGGTTATTCGAACGCACTACTTAGACAGCGATTCCATCGGGATTCGCATTTAGCATCTCGCCATTAAAACCAATAAACTAAGGTAGCACAGCACGCTAATGTCAATATAACATTTCCCTTCATGTACCGATAACGGTTAAATTTCCTGACAAGCCCGAACTTGCAAATAAAAACACTCGGTACAAGTTTATACAAGTTAAAAATCAGTAATATTTTATTTACGTTTGAAAATAACTCCATTCGTTTCTCCGCCCCGTCAGCCATGTTTATCTTTCTGTGAGAGAAGAGCGCCCGACCCACAATGAATTCTGGGATTGCCTTGATCACTAAGGCAGCGTCGGGTGCTCACTCGTTCTTGAGCCAAAATAACATTAAAATAATAAGATGCTCAGTAGTGAGGATTTTAAGGCATCTAGGATTTTGAACACATCCTTCTCGGGAGCGCAGCACAGGATGACGTAAAATAGGGATGCACCGATCCAACTTTTTCAGTTCCGATACCGATCCGATACATATACTTTGCATATCGGCCGATACCCGATACCGATCCGATACCATTGTTGAATTAATGAACCGTATACTTTATTATGTGGGAAAGACTTAAGGCATCAGGATCGACTTAAACATTACTAAGTCTGCAAAACAAAATATAATTAACACAGATATAAATGTACTGAACTGCTATTTATTTGTCAATAAAATAATAAACAGGCATCTTAATATTTCAGTGTTATTTTCACTCAACGAGTAAGCATCAATCCCAGCATTCATTGCAGAACAATAAACATAGCTGAAAGGGGCGGAGAAACGAATGGAGTTATTTTCAAACGTAAATAAAATATTACTAGTGTTTTTATTTGCAAGTTCGAGCTTGTCAGGAAATGTAACCGTTATCGGTACATGAAGGGAAATGTTATATTGACGTTAGCGCTGTGCTACCTCAGTTCATTGTTTTTAATGTCAAGATGCTAAATGCATCGGATAAACCCGATGGAATCGCTGTGTAAGTAGCGCGTTCGAATAACCTGATTTATGAGTTGAAGACTTATTAGAATCCTCTCTACTGAGGCAGCCGCTTATGTAGGCAGTAAGGCAGCGAGGCAGCTCACTAGGTTTTCGAACACACCCAAAATGTGGCTGCTGACAATGAGAAAAACAGTAGTAGCTTAAATAACTTTTTCAAATAAACTTATCCGTAAATATTTAGTGCAAACAGTAATTCAAAATAAAATATAGCAGCTAAACATGAGTAATAAACATGTTGCCATCGAACTTGTTAGCATAGCAAGTGTGAAATACCTCCATGCAGCTGACTCTTTGGCTCGCTCCATGTTGCTGTTTTTGTTTGTGTTATACGCCGTACGTCAGCAGCGCGTCCTGTGTGGGCTCAGCACGCGTCGCAAACGAACTAAAGTGAACGTATCGGACCCATGGATCGGCCCGATTATCCGATATCCGATCCATCTCATTTTGGTAATATCGGGACCGATATCCGATCTTAATGTCGGATCGGTGCATCCCTAACGTAAAATGCTGCCTATGTAGACAGCGCACTAGCTTTTCGAACACACCCACTGAATCGTCCTATAGGTACCCGGCCGCTAGGAAGCATACTGTGCACTGTAGTGCCGGTCCCAAGCCCGGGTAAATAGGGAGGGTCGTGTCAGGAAGGGCATCCGGAGTCAAAACTTAAAGGCATCCAGATGTAGGAAATATAGTGCCAGATGACTGTGTGCATTTACTTTAGATTTAAGTTGATTGAAGTTCTCGATGAGAGGAAGCGTCATGAAGTAAAAAGCCGGGATCTCTGCTGTCTGCATGAACTTGACGTACGCTCTTCTCACTGTTACGATCTGTCCTGCATCAAGTTAGTTCTCATTTGTTGTACCTCATGTGACCCGAACATCCCTCTGGCTGCTAATCAACCTGATCGTCTCGCTCCTGCAGCATTGTTTGTCGTCGTGTTTACCGACTTCAAATACAAGCTTCTTTTTTACCTGTAGTTCCGTCATGTTCCTTGACAGAAACCAGACTCCATAAAGGAATTCTTCTTTCTCTGGGCGACACCCGGAGTGATTGTGTTTATAAGCTCATCATGACTCATTATAGATCATACAGAGAACAGGCAGTACTAATGGTTTAGGAAATGAAATGTTCAGGTATGAGCAGCATACCAGTCAGTTATTAAGTCGTTAGCTGGTTAACCTCTTTAAAAAGTACTGTTGGGATTTATTAGCAGCTCTTCCCAGCCAGAGTGAGGGTGATGCAGGCTGCAGACTAGCACCTCACCTCCAACGATATGTTCATTATGTCCGATATGTTCACCAGTGGAATCACACAAAACACTGGCCTTTACAGACATGCTGGACACACAATATATACACACAGGTACACAACAGTACTCACTGGTACACAACTATACACAAGTACACAACTATACACACAGGTACACATCAGTACTCACTGGTACACAACTATACACACAGGTACACATCAGTACTCACTGGTACACAACTATACACACAGCTATACACACAGGTACACATCAGTACTCACTGGTACACAACTATACACACAGCTATACACACAGGTACACATCAGTACTCACTGGTACACAACTATACACAAGTACACAACTATACACACAGGTACACAACAGTACTCACTGGTACACAACTATACACAAGTACACAACTATACACACAGGTACACATCAGTACTCACTGGTACACAACTGTACACACAGCTATACACACAGGTACACATCTATACACACAGATATACACACAGCTATACACACAGATATACACACAGCTATACACACAGATATACACACAGATATACACACAGCTATACAAACAGGTTCCTAACTATACTCACAGCTATTCACACAAGTACACAACTACACACACAACTACACACACAACTATACACACTGATACACAACTATACAGACAGCTATACACACAGCTACACAACTGTACACACAGCTATACACACAGGTACACATCTATACACACAGCTATACACACAGGTACACATCTATACACACAGCTATACACACAGGTACACATCTATACACACAGATATACACACAGGTACACATCTATACACACAGATATACACACAGGTAGACAACTATACACACAGATATACACACAGCTATACACACAGGTAAACAACTATACACACAGGTACACATCTATACACACAGATATACACACAGCTATACACACAGGTAAACAACTATACACACAGATATACACACAGGTAGACAACTATACACACAGGTACACATCTATACACACAGCTATACACACAGCTATACACACTGGTACACATCTATACACACAGATATACACACAGCTATACACACAGGTACACATCTATACACACAGGTAGACAACTATACACACAGGTACACATCTATACACACAGATATACACACAGCTATACACACAGGTAAACAACTATACACACAGGTACACATCTATACACACAGCTATACACACAGGTAGACAACTATACACACAGGTACACATCTATACACACAGATATACACACTGGTACACATCTATACACACAGCTATACACACAGGTAGACATCTATACACACAGGTACACATCTATACACACAGATATACACACAGCTACACATCTATACACACATCTATACACACTGGTACACATCTATACACACAGATATACACACAGCTATACACACAGGTAGACAACTATACACACAGGTACACATCTATACACACAGATATACACACAGCTACACATCTATACACACATCTATACACACTGGTACACATCTATACACACAGCTATACACACAGGTAGACAACTATACACACAGGTACACATCTATACACACAGCTATACACACAGCTATACACACAGGTAGACAACTATACACACAGGTACACATCTATACACACAGATATACACACAGGTAGACAACTATACACACAGGTACACATCTATACACACAGATATACACACAGCTATACACACAGCTATACACACTGGTACACATCTATACACACAGGTACACAACTATACACTCAGGTACACATCTATACACACAACTATACACTCAGGTACACATCTATACACACAACTATACACACAGGTACACATCTATACACACAGATATACACACAGGTAAACAACTATACACACAGGTACACATCTATACACACAGCTATACACACAGGTAAACAACTATACACACAGGTAAACAAATATATACACACAGGTACACATCTATACACACAGCTATACACACAGGTAGACAACTATACACACAGGTACACAGCTATACACACAGCTATACACACAGGTAGACAACTATACACATGTACACAGCTATACACACAGGTAGACAACTATACGCACAGCTATTCAGACAAGTACACAACTATCCACACAACTATACACACTGATACACAGCTATACACACATATATACACACAAGTACACACCTATACAAACAGGTTCCTAACTATACTCACAGCTATTCACACAAGTACACAACTACACACACAACTACACACACAACTATACACACTGATACACAACTATACACACAACTATACACACTGATACACAACTATACACACTGATACACAACTATACACACAAGTACACAACTACACACACAACTATACACACTGATACACAACTATACACACAACTATACACACTGATACACAACTATACACACAACTATACACACTGATACACAACTATACACACAAGTACACAACTACACACACAACTATACACACTGATACACAACTATACACACAACTATACACACTGATACACAACTATACACACTGGTACACAACTACACACAACTATACACACAACTATACACACTGATACACAACTATACACACAACTATACACACAACTATACACACTGATACACAACTATACACACTGATACACAACTATACACACTGGTACACAACTACACACAACTATACACACTGATACACAACTATACACACAACTATACACACTGATACACAACTATACACACTGATACACAACTATACACACTGATACACAACTATACACACAACTATACACACAACTATACACACAACTATACACACTGATACACAACTATACACACTGATACACAACTATACACACTGATACACAACTATACACACTGATACACAACTATACACACAACTATACACAACTATACACACTGATACACAACTATACACACTGATACACAACTATACACACTGATACACAACTATACACACTGATACACAACTACACACAACTATACACACTGATACACAACTATACACACAACTATACACACTGATACACAACTATACACACTGATACACAACTATACACACTGATACACAACTATACACACTGATACACAACTATACACACAACTATACACACTGATACACAACTATACACACTGATACACAACTATACACACTGATACACAACTATACACACTGATACACAACTATACACACTGATACACAACTATACACACTGATACACAACTATACACGCAACTATACACACTGATACACAACTATACACACTGGTACACAACTATACACACATATATACACACATATATACACACAGGTACACAACTATACACACTGATACACAACTATACACACAACTATACACGCAACTATACACACTGATACACACTGGTACACAACTATACACACATATATACACACATATATACACACATATATACACACATATATACACACATATAACACACATATATACACACATATATACACACAGGTACACAACTATACACACAGCTATACAAGTTGTAGTTGTTGGATGCCTGGTCTGGTTGGTTATTTTGTTAGAGGTCTGTTTATTGGAAATGTAACCTGTTTTTGACTGTATTGTCTGTCACCTCATCCTGACCCACTTATTTAAATAGTTTTTTTACATGTTGGTTTGACTTTGTTAGAGGTCGGTAATACCACAAAATAATGCCATAAAGATTTATTTTTTAGTTCCCTAACACAGACCCTTAACCTCTGTGTTATCAGTCATGAAACACAGAGCTGAAGAAACCGTCCACTTCTGTCCCTTTTCCAACAAATGACATCAGACGTGCTGTTCTGGTAGACTGGTATCTCTCAGTGCAGCGTTACAGAAGAGCTCTTTGTGTCTGAGTCAGACAGAGAATCGAATCATCCAGCGTGTAGCCTCAGAACATCAGCCCAAAATACCAGTCTGCTCTTATTTTAGTTCCGAACTTTTCTCCCCACGTACTGTAGCTGTGAAACTGTTCAGTCTCCCAAATTTAAAAAAAGCTGGTGCAGCGACGGGGAATAATGGAGATCAGTGCGTGATTCCTAGTACCCGATACTGCCCTCACACCTCAGGCAGGTGAAAAGAAGCAGTTGGCTGCTACACACGTTGGAGAGGCGTGTTTTAGGTACAGCCCTCCTCAGTCAGGGTGTGGTTTTGCAGCAGCAAGGAGTGATATCTTGTACAGGAGTAATTTGATAGGACTAGATTCAGGAGAGAAAAGAAACAAATGCAAGGAGAGAATAAAAAAACAACTTGTTTTGTTTGAATGGATCAAGATCAAACTAAATGGGTCATTTTTAAAAATCTGTTCACGCCAAGAAACAGGAAAAAAATTCCTCCCATTCCATTCCACTGCAAATTCCTGACAAGTTCCCAGTTGTAAAGTCTGCTGATACTGTTCAGACTGACAGAAAGAAAGAAAGAGATAAGAGTCGTGTTGGTAGGACGACAACTAAATACTCCTACAGCCAGTGTTTTGATCTGATGGTTATTTTTATGTGAATTCGATTTTGAGCTACAGTTTATTAATGATCGCCTCACAGCAAGAACGTTCTGGGTTCGATCCCCAGGCGCTGGTCTGGAGTTTGCATGTTCTCCCCGTGTCTGCGTGGGTTTCCTCCGGGAGCTCCGGTTTCCTCCCACAGTCCAAAAACATGCAGTCAGGTTAATTGGAGACACTGAATTACCCTATAGGTGAATGTGTGTGTATGTGTGTGTCTGCCCTGCGATGGACTGGCGCCCCGTCCAGGGTGGATTGGATAAGCGGTTAAGAAAGTGTGTGAGTGAGTTTATTGAGGATTTTAGCTTCAGTGACTTTGGGTCTGTCTGAGAACCTAGTGAGCTGCCTTGCTGCCTACCGCATATCTGATCAGCTGCCTCAGTAGAGAGGATTCTAATAAGACATCGAACTCATAAGTCAGATTATTTAGACGCACTACTTAGACGACGATTACGTAGCTAATGCAGTTAGCCTCAGGCCGCTCAAACCGATGGGCTGAGGTGGCACGACCTGCTAGAACGTCTCCCTCCGTGTACCGAAAACACTTAACTTGTCCCTTACAAATAAGCGACACTTGTGCACCTTTATACAAATTAAACATCAATGAGAATTTATTTACATTTGAAAAGAACTCTGTTGGTTGCTGTTTCCGTCTGCCGTGTTTGTCGTGCCGCACTGAATGCTGGGATCGTCTTCAGTCAGATCATCACTCAGATTTAAAATGCGTCCGTGTAGAGAGATCACTAAGTTTTCGGACAGACCCTTTGTCTTCTGTCGCCAAAAGCACTGATCCCTCATCGTGTCCGTGTATGTGCCTGTGTTCCTGTATTCTTCCACCGTTCCGAATCATAACTAATCAGAATTATTTCTTTTTTATTTTCCAGGCGCGCAATGTCAACACGGGAGAGCTGGCGGCCATCAAGGTCATCAAACTGGAACCAGGTAAACGGCTTTAACAATCCAGCGCCCCTTTTAAACCAGACTATCAGAACATCTCTACATTTATCACAATAATTAACCAAACCTGCACTTGTGGGTCGATGTTAAATAGCTGTGTGTGTGGGGGGGCTAATTCATGAATATAAAGACACCTGGTGCACACTGAGGTGTGTTATCTCTACCTGCATGTGTTTCCAGAGACTTTTACACACTTTCCATGAGGGAATGTGAGCATGCAGACGTGTGTGTGCATTTATACCGGGCGGTTTTATTACGAGGTGCTAATAAAGACTGGAACAGAACACGCACAGAATCCAGTGAAGTGCGGAGAAGCACTCGGTTCAATTCATTCTAGCTTTATTGGCATGTGACCGTATTCAGTTACAGCATTGCCAAAGCATCGTCAAACGAGGACACGCATGAACAGAAAAATAAAAATATAATAAGTAATTAAACATTAACATTAAGGGGCGACCAGGTGGAGCAGCGGGATATTCCGCTAGCACACCAGCGCTGGGATTCTGAACTTCCTGAGTTCCAATCTCAGCTCTGATACCGGTTGTCTGGGCGCCCCCAGTGCCTGCAGCAGACAAAAAAATTGACCATCAAGTCTGCTGTGTGGGAAAATGCCGGACTAATTAGTGAGCTGAACTGTCTGGGTTAGTTTTTTCAGACATATAGACATCTTCTGTATTAACTGTATTAAATCATGTAAACGTTTATTTGCAGGTGAAGACTTTATGGTGGTTCAGCAGGAGATTATCATGATGAAAGATTGTAAACACTCCAACATAGTCGCGTACTTCGGCAGTTATCTCAGGAGGGATAAGTTATGGATCTGTATGGAATACTGTGGAGGAGGCTCGTTACAGGATATTTACCACGGTAACAACTCAAATAACTAATAACTACTTCTTATAGGACGTCTATCTGTCTGTCCTGTCAGTCTAGTCAACATGTCTGTCTCTCTTACAGTGACCGGGCCTCTGCTGGAGTCCCAAATAGCATATGTATCCCGAGAGACCCTTCAGGTACACACACACACACACACACACAGATTTACATTTAGCAGACACCTTTATCCAGAGCGACTTACAGTACTGTGTGTGACAGTATATTGTCTAAGCAATTGAGGGTTAAGGGCCCAACAGTGGCAGTGGAGGGGCTTGAACCAGCGACCTTTAGATTACTAGTCCAGTACCTCAACCGCTAGGCTACAACAGTACAAGTAAAAATGAACACACATCATCATGTGCAGTGTTATATCACATGTAACATGTCAAGCTGTAGCACCGATGTTCAAAAGTACGTGGACACTTGACCGTGAGCTGGTCATGGACATGAGCTAAGCAGCAAGGTGCTGAAGTGTGCATGTGGGGATTTCTCGGTGTGCATGTTCTCCCCGTGTCTGCCTGGGTTTCCTCTGGGAGCTCCGGTTCCCTCCCACAGTCCTAAGATGTGCAAGCGAGGTGAACTGGAGATACAAAATTGTCCACGACTGTGTTTGATTGGTCCAGATTAGTCCCGAAGGTGTTCAGACTTTCTTCCGTTCCTTCGACCAAACACCTGGACTCAAGGATCAGGAGGGGTCTCCACATTCTTTTGACTACAGTGTATGTTGGTATCACAGATACCAGCTTGACTGAGTGTAACGTGGCATGTCCGTGTATTTCAGGGTCTTTACTACCTCCATAACAAAAGCAAGATGCACAGAGATATTAAGGTAGGTCCATTAAAACTCCCGTTTCCCTGTAGGACCTTTAAGCTGCAGCTGTTTTGCACTCATGTTTATGCTTCGTATGTTACAGGGAGCGAATATTCTGCTAACAGACAACGGCTATGTGAAGCTGGGTAAGATTAATATTAAAATACTGTAAAACGGTGTGCAGTTCATGATTTTTTCTTAGTATTTAATGTTCATCGTTGGGTTTTATTTAATCTGCGTAGCTGATTTTGGCGTGTCGGCTCAGATCTCGGCCACCCTCGCCAAGAGAAAGTCCTTCATCGGGACGCCATACTGGTAAAATCTTCTGCTGTGTGGAATCATTAATAGATCTGTGTGTAGATCTGCACGGTTGATATTTATGCACCACATTGTGACTCTGCAGGATGGCACCTGAGGTGGCAGCGGTGGAAAGGAAGGGCGGGTATAACCAGCTGTGCGATATCTGGGCCGTGGGCATCACTGCCATCGAGCTGGCCGAGCTGCAGCCGCCCATGTTCGACCTTCATCCAATGAGGTACTTAAATGCAAATGCATGCATATATATGTGGACGCCCCTTCTAACGAGTGACTCTTGGCTGGTGATGAATAAATATGCTTCCAACTCTGTGGTAGCCGTTTAGGGAAGGTCCTTAACTGATCCAGCACACATGGAGGATGGGGGTTCCTGCTGAGTCTGGTTCCTCTCAAGGTTTCTTCTACTGTCACCCTTGGCTTGCTCAGCAGGGGTGTTTGGTCTGTCGGACCTGGATTCTGTAAAGTTGCTTTGTAAAAAGGGCTATGCAAATAAATGTGTGCGCCTGGACTCAAAGTGACGTGTATGAGGTCAGGGTTTGCCTAATTTGGTGTGGAGGAACTCTAGTGGTTTGCACAAGGACCTGAACCTCAACCTTTTAGCTAAATGGACACAAATTCCCACAGGCGTGCTTCATAATCATGAAGAAACATTCGCATAAGAGAATGTTTATATTAATTTGCATGGTTTTGGAATGGGATGTCCAATAAGCTCATGGTCAAGGGTCCACAGACTTGCGCACACACAGAAAAACACACACACACACACATCCCAAATCGATATAAATCTGGCGTCTATTTAAATAGGGCTAGTTCGACTGCACCCCTTATACACAAGAGACAAAAGCATTACTAAAACACTCTGTACTGAGATTTTCACTAGTCAGAAGGTTCATTTGGAGCCATTTTTAAGCACCTTTTAGTTCCTAGATCGTTTGTGCTGCCTTAATTGCCTGTACATATGAAGTACGTGGAACAGTTGTCACCACATGAAAGAACAAGTATGTCCACATGGTCAGATGTAAAGCTTCACTAGTTGTTTTCTTCTCTCCGTCCTGCAGGGCTCTTTTCCTCATGACCAAGAGCAATTTCCAGCCACCTAAACTGAAAGATAAAGTGAAGTGGTGAGTCAGTGTGAGCAAGTACACGAGTGCAGATCAGATCAGAGACTTTCCTTTAAGTCCTTGACGTCTCCTCTCTTTCCTTCACTGTAGGACGAATAACTTCCATCATTTCGTCAAAATGGCGCTCATCAAGAACCCCAAGAAGAGGCCGACGGCTGACAAACTGCTCCAGGTGAGAGCAGCAGCGACACTCTCGGACTGCGTGTCATCCTGCCGGCGTCGTTGGTATGACTTCTGACCTCACTCTGTTTCTGCTTCAGCACCCGTTCGTGTCGCAGCCGTTGAGCCGCACCCTCGCCATCGAGCTCTTGGACAAAGCCAGCAACCCGGACCACATCGAAGAGCACGACGTCGAGGACGAAGACGCCGACCCTGAGGTGTGGTCATCACGTTAATGCACGGTGTTTAACTCGGGCTGAAATGAATGATTGAATATTGATATTATTGGTTGTTTTTAGCAGTGAGTGTGAGCTGAGTGTAGCGGTCAGTCAGGTACCAGTGTGACGTGTGTGTGTGTGACTGTGATGGTTTGCAGTGTTACTGGGAAAAGTCGAATTTAGGACTAAATTAGGACATTTTTAAATCAAATATACGAACGTGTGTGTGTTGTGTGTTTGCAGTCTCCTGTCTCGGTTCCCTCTCGGATAAAACCAATAAGCAGAAGTGCGCGGGATGAGAAGACCCTCTCAGAGATTAACTGTAAGTGTGTGTGTGTGTGTGTGTGTGTGTGTGTGTGTGTGTGTAATAACACCGTTACAAACAATGTGAAAGCAGGATGATGAAGTGTGCATGTGGGGATTTCATCCTCATACAGTCGAAAGAGCATTTTTGTGGATCAGGCTCTAATGTCGGTAGAGAGAGCGGACGGCACAGTGGCTCGGTGGGTAGCACTGGTCCGGGTCCTTTCTGTGTGGAGTTTGCATGTTCTCCCCGCGTTTGCATGGGTTTCCTCCGGGAGCTCCGGTTTCCTCCCACAGGTCGAAGACAGGTGGACGTTGTTTGCACAGCACACACAAGTGATTTCCTGGGCGCTACATAGTTGTTAATGTTCCTATTCGAGTGCACTAATTAGACATACTACATAGTGCTACTTATTATGTGATTTGGGACACAGTTTGCACTGAACTGCCCTGGAATTGAGGTCCCGTCCGAATAACCTATATTTACAACAAAGTACCTTCATCTAATACGCTAGCACACCGGAGCTGGGATTTTGAATCTCGGCTCTGCCATCCGGCTGGGCTGGGCGCCTACGTGCACAACGATTGGCTGTTGTTCACAGGGTGGGAAAGGCCAGACCGGGTTCCTCACAGAGCTTCCAGAGGAATAATGCTGATCAGGGTGTGGCTCTCTGTGCACAAGGCTGATCCGTGTATGAACTCGCCTCGTGCAGGTACTGCACACGTGTCGGAGGGGGCGTGTGTCAGTTGCGAAGCTTCTCAGTCAGCAGTGGAGGGTTGGACATGACTAAATTAGGGGAGAAAATTGGGGGGAAAACATGACATGACGTTTTATTTATTTGGAATTCATTTATTTATCGCTTGTGTGATTATGAAGCTAGAAGATGGCACAGTTAGTCTTAAATAAACGTTCAGTCCTGCTGTGCCAGTCGTCATTTCTCATGAGATTCGCTGTCTGGTGGGAAATTAAAGGATTTTGTTTATGAGGACAGGGCCGATCTCACTTTCAGGGCAGTTCAGGGCAAACTGTGTCACAAATCACACATATGTAGTATGTCCAACTAGTGCGCTCGAATTGTAACATTAAAGAACTATGCATCAACCAGGAAATCACTTGTGTGTGCTGTGTAAACAATGTCCACCTGTCATACTGATCTAAATCAGCAGATAAAATAAGTACAGTCCAGTATCGTCTATCGATCTGCTTTCTAAATATTGATCATCAGCATCTGTGCTTTGAAACCATGTTTATCAAGCATACATTTGTATCACCGTAGGTGTTTAATAAGCGCATGTGGAAGTCCTGGTTGTTTTTGCGTGTGTGTGTGTGTGTGTGTGTGTGTGTGTGTGTGTGCGTGTGTGTGTTAACATTTCTCTCCTTGTGTGACCCAGTCGATCAGGTGAAGTTCGATCCTCCCTTGAGGAAGGAGACGGAGTTGCATCATCATGAGCCGGTACGTAACGCCGGAGTGAAAAACAGCCAGGAGTCTCGGTCTAGATCCTAATGCATTATTTATAGCACTTGATAAGCAAAAGTATGTGAACCTTCCTTCATATAATGATTAAGATCTGGTGTATGAGCCACACCCATTGTTAAAATGTGTGTCTAATCAATTAGAAATCAAATTAAATTCATTTTTCTAAATAGGCACAAGTTCCTATAGATCTGCTCCATAGACTGGAGGCTGTTGTGTGCACATATTTGGACGTGTGTGTGTTCACATCTCTGATACGGTGTGTATCCTCTTACAGGAGCTGCAGTTGGAGTCACAGAGCTTACTGGGTGATAATAAGTAAGTGTGTGTGTGTGTGTGTGTGTGTTGGACTCATTCTGCCCTGTTTACTCCGCTCTCTTCTACCATTGTTTGTCTGTCCCTCTTCTCTTCTAGAAGTCTGTTGAGATCCGTAGCGGAGGAGCTCAATCAGAGGTGAGTTTAGCCCCTCCCACCGCGTCTAACCGGTCATGACTAACCCCTCCCACCCATTAGCCGAGTAGACTAACCGTTTCTGCTTAGCGCGGCCTAGCTGTCCTTACAACCGCGTGCGTGTGTGTGTGTGTGTGCGCGACGCGATGCTTCCTTTTCTTTTTCGTGTGCCTGTTCATTGCCCTTTTGTTGTGGCTGCCACGCCCTCTTAGTGTCCACCCTCTCCGTTTCTCTCAGGGGTCATGTGACACATTTAGAGGAGGATGAGGAGGATGGTGATGATGAAGCCGAACAGTAAGTGCGAGGAGCGTGTAAATATACCCTGTTTTTGTCATGCATGGGTCACCTCACTGTGCCTCTGTCGGTCCGGATCAGCGACTCCTGATCTAAAGCCAGCTGTCTGTGCGGCTGTGTCCTATTCAGAGTCCTAAGTGTGCAGTGAATGTGTGATTGTGCTCTAAGTGCTGTGCTAATGTGCTTTCCTGTGGGTGTGTGTGTGTGTGTGTGTGTGTGTTTTGAATACATCTGTCAACTTACGCTTATGATCGTTATTATTAGGGATGCAGTTATGCTTAAAAAAACTCCAGACAACTGACCGCCATCGGTCGGTGGTTAGCGGCCTGTTGGTTTAACAAGGCTGTAGGATTCATGTAATCAAAACACTCCGTTTTAATGAACATTTAGGATTCAGAATGTAGATTTTATTTAAAGAAAGTTCGTAGCTAGTGTTCCATGATGTGATGCGAGTGTATAAATAAAATGAGATGCAGCTGACAGTGTAGGTCAGGGCTTCTTAAACCCTGGGTCACGACCCTTAGGTGGATCGTGAGCCGAAAAAATGGGTAGCAGAGAAAAATAATAATAATTAAATAAACTTGTACATGAATGCCCCCTTGTGGAGGCTTTGTGTTACATCTTGTAAACCACAGAGAGAGTACGATGAGGGTTGCTTGAAAAAAAAGTTGGAAGAACACTGGTGTAGGTTCATACTTGAGCATGAGGAGCCAAGATACTGGAATCTGTTGGAATTTGGAATCCGCTGAGCTATCGACCTGGCCGGGCATCTAACAGGTACAACTGGCTGTGCCTGAGGTCTGCTGCTGAAAATGCAACCTCTGCTGGCTGGTCGGGTCGTCCGCACGGGTGGTGGATGATTCACAGATGAAACGGTGCCACCACAACCAAGTTGCACTGTTGGGCCCTTGAGCAAGGCCCTCAATGCTCAATGTCTTGCATTTTATTTAGTCAGAGTTTAGATTAATTTTGGATCGAACAGGATAAAAGATGAATGTCGTTCATGTAAATAAACAAAATGAAAACAAACACACGACGCAGTGCTGGCTTTGCTTCCATGTGTAACTAACATATATATACAGCAAGTGTGTGTGTGTGTGTGTGTGTTTGAGCATGTCCCACCCCGTCATCACTCACCCTGTCTTCATTCTTTACACTCGTGGTGTTATGAGGGCTTATTACGCTCCAGGCAGGCGGTACCTGTTAACACAAAAGAACCACCACATGGGACGTGTCTAGACAAATTCCCATCAGGCTTTGCTGACTAACCCTAATCTGATCACGTGTGTGTGTGTTACATCAGCCTCTCGTTTCACATCTCAATAAGCTGATGTTTGGCTCCTGTGTAGCTGATCTGGTTTAAAGCTTTCCTGGCTGAGATGCTGAAATGAGCTTTTCCTCGTCTGGTTGGTTCCTGTCCTCTCGTCCAGTCCGTCCCTCTGTGTGTGTGTCGGTGTTGGATCTGATGATGATGATGATGATGATGATGCTCTGATTATATTCTGAACTGTGTTTGATTCTTTTCCAGTTCACACTCGAGTGCCACAATGAGGCCCAAAGTACCTCCACCGTTACCACCCAAGGTAAGATCATGGACACCAGCATTATTAAACCCCCTGAACAGCTTCCTCTGTACCCCTGCGGTCTCTCATCCAATCACATCTGATATTCACATTCTTACAAGCTTTCTCAAAAACATGCAGAAGGTGGATTGGCTGTTCTAAACGTATCTGTGTGGTTGAATGCCGTGTGTGTGTGCATGATGGCTTGTGATGGACACGCCCTCTGTACAGGGTGAATTCCTGCCATTCACAGAGTGTTTCAGGGTGGCAACTGGACCCAATGTGACCCTGAAAAGGCTTAAGCAGGTGGAGAAAATTGAATGAATGGATGACTGAATGAATGTTTAAATGAATGAATGGAGCAATGACTGAATGAATGGAGGAATGTTTGAAAAAATGAATGAATTAATGAGTGCTTGAATAGGTGAATGAATGGATGAATTTTTGAATGAAAAAATGTGTGAATGAATCGATGAGTGTTTGAATGAATGTTTGAATGAATGTTTGAATGAATGAATGAATGAATGTTTGAATGAATGAAGGAATGTTTGAATGAATGGGTGAGTGAATGAATGTTTGAATGAATGGGTGAATGAATGAATTGATCAGTGATTGTAAGAATGGATGAATGAATGAATGTTTGAATGAATGGGTGAATGAATGAATTGATCAGTGATTGTAAGAATGGATGAATGAACGAATGTTTGAATGAATGGGTGAATGAAGGAATTGATGAGTGTAAGAATGGGTGAACGGATGAATGAAGGAATGTTTGAATGAATGGGTGAGTGAATGAATGTTTGAATGAATGGGTGAGTGAAGGAATCGATGAGTGTAAGAATGGGTGAATGGATGACTGAATGAATGTTTGAATGAATGAAGGAATGTTTGAATGAATGGGTGAGTGAAAGAATCGATGAGTGTAAGAATGGATGAATGAACGAATGTTTGAATGAATGGGTGAATGAATGAATTGATCAGTGATTGTAAGAATGGGTGAATGGATGACTGAATGAATGTTTGAATGAATGGATGAGTGTTTGAATGAATGAGTGAATGAAGGAATCGATGAGTGTAAGAATGGGTGAATGGATGACTGAGTGAATGTTTGAATGAATGGGTGAATGAAGGAATCGATGAGTGTAAGAATGGGTGAATGGATGACTGAGTGAATGTTTGAATGAATGGGTGAATGAATGAATTGATCAGTGATTGTAAGAATGGGTGAATGGATGACTGAATGAATGTTTGAATGAATGGGTGAATGAAGGAATCGATGAGTGTAAGAATGGGTGAATGGATGACTGAATGAATGTTTGAATGAATGGGTGAATGAATGAATTGATCAGTGATTGTAAGAATGGGTGAATGGATGACTGAATGAATGTTTGAATGAATGGGTGAATGAAGGAATCGATGAGTGTAAGAATGGGTGAATGGATGACTGAATGAATGTTTGAATGAATGGGTGAATGAATGAATTGATCAGTGATTGTAAGAATGGGTGAATGGATGACTGAGTGAATGTTTGAATGAATGGGTGAATGAATGAATTGATCAGTGAGTGTAAGAATGGGTGAATGGATGACTGAATGAATGTTTGAATGAATGGATGAGTGTTTGAATGAATGAGTGAATGAAGGAATCGATGAGTGTAAGAATGGGTGAATGGATGACTGAATGAATGTTTGAATGAATGGGTGAATGAATGAATTGATCAGTGATTGTAAGAATGGGTGAATGGATGACTGAATGAATGTTTGAATGAATGGATGAGTGTTTGAATGAATGAGTGAATGAAGGAATCGATGAGTGTAAGAATGGGTGAATGGATGACTGAATGAATGTTTGAATGAATGGGTGAATGAATGAATTGATCAGTGATTGTAAGAATGGGTGAATGGATGACTGAATGAATGTTTGAATGAATGGATGAGTGCTTGAGTGAATGGGTGAATGAAGGAATCGATGAGTGTAAGAATGGGTGAATGGATGACTGAATGAATGTTTGAATGAATGAATGAGTGAATGAATGAATGGCTTTAGGTCAGGCAGCTTTGCTGTTTAGTATTAAATCCGTCTTTCTCTCTGCAGCCGAAAGCTCCGACTCCACCTCAGAGCGACCCCGACCTGGACGACGGCGGCGATGGAACCATCAAGCGTTGCCCGGCGTCCTCAAGCCCCGCCCCCACCCCTCCTCGCCCCACCTCCTGCGTCCCCCCCAGGCCTCCGCCCCCTCGCCTGCCTCCACAGAGACGCAGCAGCTTAGGTAAAGAGCCTCCCGAGCGTGCTCAGACAGAGCCTGAAGGGGATGATGGGAGTTTTAGGTTCTGGGAGTGGCTTCACGCCGAGGAGCAGCGGGACGACAGTAAGCCTGGCTCCGCCCACTAGCCAGACGCTGCTCTGTGATTGGTAGTAGACAGTTGCAGTAGACTGTAGCGTAGTTATTAGGGCTTTTAGTGACCCCCCCGACCTGAAGTGAGAATTTTAATGCAGTAAAACAGATTAAATTCAGAGTTGAGGTGGAATAAAGGGTGACGGAAACTGGTAAACCTGTCATTTTTTTATTTATTTTAAGTCATTTTTGTGGTCAAATGTTGCTTTTTTACAGCCTAAACACATTCCTGAAATAGGAGAAATACATTACTTTAAGATCCAAGCTCACGTGGTGGTGCAGTAGCATTTCCTACTAGCATATTTACTGTGTGTACAGCTGGTGTCCTGACATGAAAGTGTGTGTGTGTGTGTGTGTGTGTGTCTTCAGGTAACGGAGTGAGTCTCACTCAGCAGAATGGCGAGCAAGAAAGACAGTCGACTCTTCCCAGCGTCCCCAGTCGCAAGACTAAAGAGATTCCCGTGAGTCGGGTTCAGCTTCAGTTCCGCTCAGTTTGTTTCTCCTTTATTTTATTGACTGATTATTTTAACTTCTTTCCTTCGATGTTCCAGAAGCCCATAAGTAACGGCCTGCCTCCAACTCCGAAAGTGCATGTAAGTGTAACTGCAGTACTCGTGACTTCAGGAAATGTAACCATGCCTTTCTAAATAATGTAAAATCACCTGTTCCTATCTAATATTCGAGCCTGATTAATAATAATAATAATAATAATAATAATAATATGATGATGATGATGATTATGAATGCTTCCTTTCAGCTGCTCATGTTATTTCATTTGGCACTGTTTATTTCTGGTGAATGCTTCTTCTGCAGCAACCATTCTATTTATCTGGGCTTGGCACCGGCACTAAGGGTGACCTGATAAAGGTGGCCAAATAGCCCCCCATCCACCCAAATGGCTGGTTTTGTGTATTTGTGAGACCAGGCTTACATTCAGAACCCTCAGACCTTAGCCCTCCTCAACCCCCACACACACACGACCGGGTCACCTGGAGCCTAGTGTGGCTCTGTGTGTAATAATAAGTGGCTGCAGATCGGACACGTTTCAGAGGGGGCGTGTGGTTATCTGGCTCTGTTTGATCAGATCAGGGGCTGTGCAAGCGGATTTGGGAATTGGAAATGACTAAATTTGGACATAAAGGGGGAAATTGTAGAAAAACAGGTCTTTCTTGCTTGGGCGCAGGTGATTCCACCTTTTTAATCGAACGTTGTTCACCTGCAGATGGGAGCTTGTTTCATGAAAGTGTTTAACGGCTGTCCGCTGAAGATCCACTGTGCTTCATCCTGGATCAACCCAGACACTCGAGGTACGTAAGAACCCACCATGTTCTGCTCCTCAGGCCGCACCCGGTTTTAGGATTTGCATAACGGCTCCGTTACTATTCCAGCGAACGGTTCCTAACAGAACCACATATTCAAACGCACTGAGCTCACAGTCATGCAAAATAATCGTTTCTTTCATGTCGGGCCGCTTGGCGAGCTGTTCCGGACTGATCTGCATGAGCGTTTTAATGAGATGTGCTTTGTTCTCGTGGTTATATTACAGATGAGTATTTAATTTTCGGAGCGGAGGAGGGTATCTACAGCCTCAATCTGAACGAGCTTCATGAGACCTCCATGGATCAGGTGCGATTCAGACTGTATATCATGTATCACGGTCACAAAGTGAGTTGAAATGTCCAAAAAGCAAACATAGCTTTCTGTTGTTGCTATTCCAAAACATCTGAATAGCCATCAAAGAATAGTGAGTAAAACAGACGTGAACTTTAATCTCATCTGAACTGGATAGATTTATTTGATCTGAGCAGCTAAAACCACCTTGAATTTGTTACCTAATAAATTTAACCCACATTTATAGGATTTGCAGACATGCACCTCAATCAGACTGGTCAGATTAGATGTTGTGGAGCTTTGACGTCTCTGACAACTTCTAGACATCATGGAGTCATGATCATGACACCAGAACAGCAGGGCATATTCCCCTATCTTACTTGGCTGCAAATGTTTATGTTATTTCACACCTAACTGGCCATTCTTTACAAACAGACAAAAGCTGATTGAAATAGAAAATCCTCCATGTGCCCTGCAGTCTGAACTTGGTTTAAGTGTTCTGGGTGTTTCTTGAACTGCTTATGTACCCATCACATCACTCCAAACACTCTGTAGTGTTAAATGCTACAGTTTGCACGTTTTAGTCGTTTATACTTCCAGTTTTTTTGGTGCAGGGGGTAAAATCTCACAGTCAATTATCTGCCCCTCATTTTGTGTTCAGTTCTTATGATATCCAAATAAAATGTGGTCACTGTACTGCATAATATTCTTGCTGGTCTAATAAACCTAACGTACCTCATGATATCGTAGATCTTTCCACGGAGGTGCACGTGGCTGTACGTGATGAACAACTGGCTTCTCTCCATATCTGGTAAGAGTTTCACACTCTGATTGATTAGTATTAATGATTAGTTGTGTTGTTGTTGCACAAGTTCAGTTTATTTATACTGTATGTGTGTGTGTGTGTGTGTGTATTTACAGGCAAAGCGTCTCAGCTTTACTCTCATAACCTGGCCGGTCTTTTCGGACAAGCCAGACAGATGCAGAAGTTACCGGTGGCAATTCCAACACACAAGCTGCCCGATAAAATCATCCCCCGGTAATCATCCCTCGTTCTTCTCATTACACACAATAAATAACTCTGTTTACATGGTGTTGATTTGGTGCCTGTAAGTTTCTGACACAAGCATGAAGTTTATTATTAATTAAATTGTTGGTTTAATTACAATAAACAAGCTACATGTGAGTCACAAAGTATTAGTAGATATGCAGTGATAGGGAAGCAGTACAAGTCGAACCCCTGTAATATCACAGCGCCACGTTTCAGCAACACAAAACAGTTTTAAACAATTCTACTCAGTCAGTACGTAACACCCATGTGTTACTATTTACCCTTTAAACTTGTGTGACCTGCAACAGTTTGCTTCTAATATAATTGCTAATCAATCCTTTACATGTGGAAGAATCTTTATTATTTATTATTATTTCTTGTACTAAATGGCTTTAATTTAGCACCAGTGATGGGTTTCTGTGCACAAGCATGAGCTGCCTGGTTAGGTCCTGCAACAGTATCCCAACTCTGGACCCTGACTCGGCTTTATTATTATTATTATTATTATTGTTCTGTGCCTCAGATTGTCGTCCTGTTGCATCACCCAATAGCACTGGAGCATCAGATTACACACATGATGACCGTATTTCTCTAGAACTTGCTGGTAGAGAGCAGAGTTCATGATTCATTCAGTCCCTGTGTTATTACACCACGCCATGTCACTGTGATGTTAATATACATGTAATCTGTACATTTTCTAGTATATAAAACGTGTGTTTAAACCTGTATATTGTGTTTTTTTGTCCTAAAGAAAGTTCACGGTGTCGAATAAGATTCCGGATACGAAGGGATGCCAGAAGTGTTGTGTAGGTGAGTCACAGATTTACGTTTCTAACAGTGGAAAGTATTAAAATCTAAACAATTCATTAGTTACAAACGTGAATTAAGATAACGTGAGCTCTTTGTGGTGTGTGTGTGTGTGTGTGCAGTTCGTAATCCATACTCCGGACACAAGTACCTGTGTGGTGCGTTCCAGTCCAATGTAGCTCTATTTGAATGGGTAGAGACTATGCAGCGCTTCATGCTCATTAAGGTAGGCTCAGATGTGTGTGTGTGTGTGTGCGCTTTAATGCACCTGTGACATTTTCCCCCTTTATATCAGTCAGAAATGTAAACCTGATGCTCTTCTATCGTGTGTGTGTGTGTGTGTGTAGTGTGTAGATTTGACGCTGCCGTGTCCGTTGGAGGTGTTTGAGATGCTGGTGGTACCGGAACATCACTACCCTCTGATCTGTGTGTCAGTCAGTAAGGGGAGTCAGCCTGATCAGATGGTCACCTTCGGCACCGTCGACCCCAACACCGTCATGCCCACTTTCACTGAGCCTGGTACGATATTATTGCTACGTCCTCACATGCAAATCAGTTCTGAATACTGACCCCACGTTCACACCCCCAGTGGAACGAAGCTGAGTCAGTATTTACATCCTGAATGGATTTTCCTGTGGTTTGACCGTGGTGGTGTTTTCCTTTCAGACACGCCACAGACGTGTGTGAATCATGTCACACAGCTGGAGAGGGACACCATACTGGTGTGTTTGGATCGTAAGTACACGTTACAGCGGGCTCTATACCGCACTCAACACAGTTCTCTAGATCTCTTCTGTGCTGCTGATTTTGGAATCGGATCGGTAGGACGCGGTAACGATCGGTCACGACAACAGAATCACAACCATATGAAGCAGCATAGAGAGTCTGCAGCGCTGTTCATCTGGAGCCTGTCTGTTCGAGCACAGAGGGGTTTAATTAGCAGCCTTTGTTTCTTTCCAGCTAATTAAATGTCAAAGACCGTAAGTGTTAACAGGCAATTTAATCCTGCAGCTGTAACTGCAACCATCATGCGCTCTTATATCTTTGCTACTTTAAGTGTTTCTAAAATGTCCTTTCTACTAGTGAGTGAGAACCATTTTTGTGTACTTGGATGCTTCTGTTCCTTTGTGATTATTGTACATTAAGAGCTGATTGGTATTAGGAACACTATATCAGGAAATTCATGGAGCAGAGAGGAGTAACTGACCAACCAGGACCCTAGCTGATAGCTTTAGCATGGCTATTATTATGGTTCTGTAAGAGACGTATTAAAGTAGCACTCTTTTGCAACTGTTCATATTCAACATAAAATACCAGTATGGGGGTCGCATAGGTGGCGCAGCGGGAAAAACACACGCCGGAACACCAGAGCTGGGATCTCGAATACATCGTATTGAGTCTCAGCTCTGTCTGCCGGCTGGGCTGAGCAGCCACATTAACAACGATTGGCCTGTTCTACAGATAGAGGTGGGATAATAAAGCCGGATGGGGTCTGTCTCATGACTAATGCGATTGATTCCGCCTGCACAGGATCGGGGAAAGAGTGCGCTGATCAGGGTGTGTCTCTTTGTACACAGGGCTGATCCGCGTTGCACTCGTCGAAGTGTAGGTGACACAATGCATACGGCTGGGTTAGCTTCGTTCTCCTCAATCAGAGCGGGGATCGGCATTGGTGCAAAGGAAGCATGATGCAGTCGGGCAATTGGATGCGTAAAGAAAATAATAATACAAAAATACAAACATGGGAAACTGTCCATCCCTCTCCTATCAGTAAAATCCTAAACTGACCGAGCTCAAATAATTAGAGATGTTTCAGAACTCTACTTAACATCAACATTATGTCGTGCTGAACCGTCTGTGTGTTTGCAGGTTGTATAAAGATGGTGAATTTACAGGGCCGGTTAAAATCCAACAAGAAGCTCTCGGCAGAGCTCACCTTCAACTTCCAGATAGAAGCAATTGGTGAGTGTGTGTGTGTGTGTGCAGTCATCCAGCCTCCCTGATCTCATCACTGCACGTGTGTGTGTGTGTGTGTTCGTATCTTGGATGCTCACTGATGAATTCTTTTTTCTGTCTATTGCAGTGTGTTTGCAGGACAGTGTTCTGGCGTTCTGGAGGCACGGCATGCAGGGACGCAGTTTTAAAACCAACGAGGTGTGTGTGTGTGTGATTGGACATTCTGGAGTTCCACACTTACATAAGCGAGTTCGATTAGGATGAATAGGAGAACTGTGTGGAATCAGACGTCACTGATACACAGACAGAGTCTAGCGTCTTTGAAGGAGAGAAGGTCGGACGTGGGTCTATTTCTGCTGCCGCTGTGATACGCAACCTGCGCGAGTGGAAAGGTGTGGGGGGGGGGGGGGGGGGGGGTCACCTGGAGCTTAGCGTGGCTCTTTGTACCCAATACTGCTCTGTGTCGGAGAGTGTTTGTGGTAACCCGGCACTCCTTGGTCAGATTTGGGGTTGTGAAAGAAGCAGTGGATTCACTAAATGACTAAATTGGTCACAAAGCAGATCTTTAGAGATCCAAGGATCCACCAATAGCACAGTTTTATGAAAATAAATATAAGCTGTTAGTAACATTGGGAGTCGGCTGTTTGCGCCGAATACGTTCATACCCACGACTAGTTAGCAGCTAGCTGGCTGCCCCTCACCTTTTCCGCACTACTTGGCAACCAGGCCATAAACAGTGACTATAGTACAAACAGAAAACTAACATTTGGTTGTTCGCCATGCGGCCCAAACAAACACCTAACAAACGCTCTTCCCACCCCAGATCACACAGGAGATCTCGGACAGCTCGCGGATCTTCAGGCTGCTGGGATCAGACAGGTAGGGACTCGATACACCTAACGGCACGCACACGCGATGAGCAACAGATACACCTTAACACGTCAAACCTGCTGTGTGTTACAGGACGGTGGTGCTGGAGAGCCGACCGACAGATAATCCCACAGCTCAGAGTAACCTGTACATACTGGCAGGCCACGAGAACAGCTACTGAACACACACACACACACACACACACTAAACCGCATTCCTCAGCCATGCTGCGTAACACACTACACCCAGCCACAAGTATAAGCTCTGTGTGTGCACATAGACATTCCTGCTCAACACACATACACACACCCCATACGCCAGCCGCCGTTCTCTTAAACTACTGTACGCTACACAACAGCCATAAATCAGCACAGAGATAAAGGGGCACGAACCTCGGATCGTACACTAACACATTCGGCTATTTTAACGTATTTATTCTGACACGTCACAACGAGGAGTCTTGGTTTAGATTTTTTTTTTTTGTACGTTTTATACATTCCTGCCTGCAGCCTGTCCTTAATCCTAGTCTGGCTTTATTCATAGCCATTGTTATTCCAGGGCAACAAAATAATATCAGAAAGGTTTAATCTGAGAGTAGAGACATTTCGATTTCGAATAAATAACAAAATTATTATTAAACGCTGAATATAAAACACTAAATTGTATTATTCTCAAGAAATTACACCGAAATTATTTATAGTTATTTTAATAACCTCCAACAATAATCTGCTGTGACTTTCAACTAGCTGCTATAATTTGGTGACCGGTAACCTCGGGTGATAACCTTATCTTGCTATGAACAACTAACTAGCTGTACATTCCTTTTATTAAATATAATAATAATAGGAAACATTTCCATTCATAAACAAAACCTCTTTACAAACGCAAACATGGCTCAGAGCGCAATTTTTGGCTGAATTAGGATTATTCCTTTAATCCTGTACGCATTATTTCATTCAGTCAACAGAAAATCAGGACCACGAAAGCAAGGAGGGTTCTGAAGATAAAGCCACGTCAGATCT
Source organism: Trichomycterus rosablanca (assembly GCF_030014385.1). NCBI lineage: Eukaryota > Metazoa > Chordata > Actinopteri > Siluriformes > Trichomycteridae > Trichomycterus > Trichomycterus rosablanca. The sequence goes on along the minus strand of NC_086000.1, from coordinate 1,847,657 downwards.
AAACGTTCTGTATTTAATGTACTATTTTAAAACGGTCTATTTTACCTAATAAATACTTATGTGAAAGCATTACAGGACCAGTCGTGCTCAGATTTGCCCTTTTTTAAACAATTCTTACTTCAGGAAAACTAAACTCACTCACATGATTCCTTTAAGTATTATTTTATCATGTATTTGGGATCCTTGTCGGCCTGTTCAGCATATAGAAGTGAGAATATAAATAAGAATCAAATCTTAATATATCAGATCAGATGTACATTCCAAATAAATCCTTCTCCCAGCATTAAATAAAGGGGCGTTTTCCACACAAGTAGAGTTGATTTAGATGTTCATTACAGGACCAAAATCAGAACCCAGTTCCCTGAGGCTGTCTGTAATGATGCCTTTATGGAGAACAACAATTAGAGCCAAACTGTAGTTTTTATATTTGAACTAGACCAAAGTCTACAAATAAAACGTCTTAATAACACAACGTTCATGTTATAAATACAGATGAAGTTAAAATGTACATATATTATTTAGAGGCTCAAACTCATTTCCTCCCAGTAGGTGCTGAACCTTCTGTTGTGCCCACAGAAAGCACTAAATTAGCTGCAGGTTAAATTTCGATTATAAAACATTCGTACCACTTCAAAAGTGGTCTTCATTTTCTGCTTTAAAGAAGATAAAAGAAATCCAGATGAATAATAACACTCACTACAGGAGCGTACTTTGCTTTACTCCTTTGCTTCACACGATCTGATCACTAATCACTGTATTCACATCTTTTTTTTTTTACAATGATATCGTGACGTTCTCCGTTCTGCAAGTGCACAGACGATGTAAACTGTCCATGAAACAAAGCACACACGCTCACACACGTCGCCTCGCACTACAGACATTTACACACGAGCTGTGATGTTCGTTAATAATAGTGATTACTGATAGAGACGATTTTAAATAATAATAGATCTTTGATGCATCATGATAAAGCAGAGATGCGGTTTGTGTAAATATTAACCAACCCAAGAACTCTTGTATTGACGGCTGCATTCACAAGGACATTGTGGTATTTACTGTTGTTGAGATTAATCTAATGAATCTCTTGATCTCTGCACTCGTGTCAGAAAGAGACTCACTGGTGTAAAATTCATGTAAATGTAGCGTTTTTCTGATGCCTAACAGATTTATTGATCGTCGAGGTTCATCGTCACTTTGCTTTCAAATAGTTGTAATATCTGACTTGGGCACCAGTCTATTGTGGGGCTTCAGGCCAAACCCACCTGCATTAACAATTTCAACCCCTAGAATGCTACTGTATATTATTTCTGTAAATTCTAAATAGTATAACAAACCTGAGCAGAGTTTCCTTCCTTTCTTTTAGATTCGCTTTATTTTCAGTGTTATTTTATCTTGTGTGTATTAAAGCCAAACCCTCTGTATGATAAATAAATAACACAAGTTAATATTATCTAATTGTTAATAAAATTGTACTGCTGCAAATGCTTAGCAGGTATGTTCTGAAACAGTTTAGTAACAGGTACATACCATTGTTTAGAGGTTTGCATTTGACTGTGTGTGTGATATATACATATACATATATATACACACACACACACACACACACACACACACACGCGAGGGATCTTTAAAAAGTTTCCGCACTTTTATATTTTAGTAAATATTTAGTGATAAACGATGAGGGCGGGACAGGAGGAGGAGGAATCGGTCGTGTCTGAGAGACAGGGAGACTCTTATAGTCTGGATTTAGCTCCATCTGATTTCCACCTTTTTGGACGCTCAGAGAAGCTTTAAGTGGAAGAAGGTTTTCATGTGATGATGTGAAAGCAGCGGCACATCAGTGGCTACGCTCTCAGTTTTTTGTCTGACGGCATTAAAAAGTCGGTACGATGCTGGGAAAATGCATCGGAAGGTGAGGATGTAGAAAAGTGCTGAGACCTTTTGAAGAACCCTCGTATTAGAGGATATTTTTATGTTTCGCTGCTTGTATTATATCTAAATTGGGCAGTAAAATAACAGGGAGTTTTATGGCTAGGAACATTCAATGCAGTTAAATTTGTATTTTATATTCATGCTTTTCTGAGTTACGTTCAAATAATGAAATCAGTTAGAAAATGTGTTGTTTTTTTTTACAATGCCGTAATGACCTTGTGAACGTAGTCGTCTGTTTCTAAATGCTAAACATTTCAAATATAAGAATTCGAGTCTTGGGGTGACATTTAGCAACATGTGCATGCTTTCTAGAGAAGTGTGTTTGAGCTGCTGCATCGGACTCCGTTCTGACCTCTGGGCCAAAATATCACACGGAGCGTTTCTCATCTGTATCCTGTCCGATAGAGGGATCGCTTGTTTATTTTTATTTTTCTCGATAGCTTCTGCTTGATAGAGATTGAGACACGCTTTGTAATTTCATCAGACAGCACATGGCCTACCAGTGGAAACACGCAGGGTGTCGTATATCCCACACATTGCTCAACACACAGATAACAGATAAGTGCGTATTTAAGAGAGCTAGATTAACGCGTATAGAGCGCAGTAGTTCGAACCTTAATGCAACTTTTAATCCTGACACGCAGGTTCCAGCATGTGTATCTGATAAACTCCGCGTCGTCGGCTGCATCGTTAACGTGTTCACACTTCAGTGCACATGACCTGTAAATAGTGTACGATAATATTTGGTTTTACAGACTGTATAATCGTCTATATTTTGTTTCGGATCTGATGAGATTAAGGTAACACATTAAAGTTGATAAAATGTAAACGATCTTGTCTTTGTGCTTTGCTCTTTTTTATCGATCTCTTCATGAGGTCATTTTTTAGTAAACTAACGACATTAATGTACATAAATGCTCATATTTTCTCCAAAGAAGATGTACAGTTAAAGATAAACGTTTATATTGTTTATACATGTAAAAAAAGCTTTTCCCTATTCAGCTGCTTAATTGCATTTTGCTTCCTCTACTACTGCAGGGGCGGCTCGGTGGCTCGGTGGGTAGCACTGTCGCCTCGCAGCAAAAAGGTCCTGGGTTTGATCCCCAGGTGGGGGGTAAATGGTGGCAGTCTGGTCTCACTGTGGTTTACAAGTTGTAACGTTAAGCCTCCACAAGGGGGTGTTCGTGTACAAGTTTCTTTTCTTAGGTGCCTGTTAAAATTTGTTTATTTAATTATTATTATTGTCTTCAACCCCTCTTTTTGGCTCGCGACCCATTCGATAGCTAGTGAATAGTGAATACTGAAGTGTGTGTGTGTGTGTGTGTCTAGACCACGGTTCCTCTGCTGATGTCCCCAGGTTGGGCTGCTCTGTTTGACCTGCCAGACTCCAGTTCGTTGTTGCTCTGCCCTTCAGTCTTTTCCACAGATTTCTCCACCTTGCTGTCTGCACCAGACCTGACACACACACACACACACACACACACACACACACACACACACACACACAAACACACAAGTCAAGTCAAGTCAAGTCAACTTTATTTATATAGCGCTTTTTACAATAGACATCGTCTCAAAGCAACTTTACAAAATCCAGGACCAACAGACCAAAAACCCCTGTTGAGCAAGCCAAATACAGGAAGAAACCTTGAGAGGAACCAGACTCAGTAAGGACCCCCGTCCTCCTCGGGTGGCCTGGAGGATACTTTGAATAAACAGGATTTACACAAATCATACAAACAGAATTAAATGAACTAAAAGTTATAACTGGCAATAAATAAATAAATACACACACACACACACACACAGTGTGAGATTAGTTAAAATCTCCTCAGCATTTTTATTCATTCATTCTCTGTCTGTTTTACCACCTCTGTATACTGGTCAGGGTCATGGTGGGTACGATTCATTGGGCGAAACATAGTAAACAGTAGGAGACACACACACACACGGGACAATATTTAGTAGCTCCATTCGACCTGGCTGCATGTCTTTGGACTTGTGGAAGGAAACCCACATGGACATGTGGAGAACATGCAAACCACACAAAAACGACCCTGGTTGCCAGGTCGGGAAATCAAACCCAGACTTTTCTTGCTGTTAGGCAACAGCGCTACCGTGGTTCCCTCTTGTGTATTTCCTAGTGTTCTCCACAATAATTACATTTAAACAGCATCAGTTTTGGCGCCCGAGGAGGGTATATTCACCTGCCCCACGCCCCCTCTGATGCGTGCGCAGTCCCTCGACCCCTTGGGCACCAAAAAAAAAACCAACCTGTGTATTTTATTATGACCAGAATAAATAGTATAAAATATTGTGTTACTTTTACATTTTCCTAAAGAGTTTTTTGAAGGAGCTGCGGAATCCTTTTCCCTCCTTCCGGCTGCGCTCGCTCAGAGGGGCGTGGTCAGCTTCACCAGACGCAGTCTTCCATTTTAACTCCTCCCACACTGGGGTTCCAGAATCCTGAGTCTGGAAAACACGACGAATTTTCAGCTTCTATTTTAGAAAGATACGCTGTTCATTCCTTTTATCTTGCTTACCCTGTGTAGGTGTTGTGCCAGCTCCTCGGTGGCGACGTGTGCGTGCGTTTCGTGGCATCGTTCCGGGCTGCTGTGCGTCAGTCTCGTCCTGGCGCTTGATTGGCGCACCAGTCTCTGGTGGACCGGACTCCTGACCGGATGCTGGTGGCTGTCTGTGTTATCGATTTGCAGGCCGTTGAGTGACTTGCTCTTTCGTTGCACCGCCTGCAGCGGGCGTGGCATCATCATGCCGGCTGAATCGGGCGACGCGTGGCCACGCTTGGCCCTGTAAGCCCCGCCTTTTCTGCTCCGCCCTCTTTCATGCGAGGGCTGGTCTGGACTGATTGAAGGGCTGCAGCGCACGAATGCGATGTCGATGCTGGAATCGGTCGAGTGCGAGGCGCTTGAGCAGTGAGAGTCCGCGCCTTTGTAGGGGAGAAAAGCCTCCATGGCATCAGCCAGTGCCGAGCCCGTCCTGTCTGTTTCAGGAATTCTGTGGAGAGCAGAGCTCGGAGCTTTGTGCCGAGTTTCTGAGTCGGAGGGGAAGGGAATGTCGGGGTGAAAACGATTAGGCTCTGATTCCCAGTCAGGGTAGCGACGGATGGCGGCTTTCTTGGCGCGTCTCACACCATGAACTGGATCGCTGAGAGATAAAGAGAGATGAATGCGTGAGAGGAAGGAAAACTGAAGGCTGATAAATAGATGAACAAATCTGTGATCGGTGAATAAATCATAGTTTAGAAGGCGGGTTGATATCAGAGACAGTCTGGAACATATCAAACTCAACCAGAGGTGCGGATCAAAACCCAGGACTCTGAAGCTGTGCAACATCCATACTACCCTTGGTATCGCTGTGCTGTCCTGGATTCATTATTTAGATAAAATATATTGAGATTTGGATTGATGGATGGAAGAATAGATGGGTGGATGAAGCATTGATTCGATAGATTGATGGATAGATGAAGTATTGATTATATAGACGGGTGGGTGGGTGAACAGATGGGTGGATGAAGTATTGATTAGTTGGATTGATGGATAGATAAAATATTGATTAGATAGATTGATGGATAGATGGAAGTATTGATTAGATAGATTGATGGATAGATGAAGTATTGACTATATAGACGGGTGGGTGGGTGAACAGATGGGTGGATGAAGTATTGATTAGATGGATTGATGGATAGATAAAATATTGATTAGATAGATTGATGGATAGATGGAAGTATTGATTAGATAGATTGATGGATAGATGAAGTATTGACTATATAGACGGGTGGGTGGGTGAACAGATGGGTGGATGAAGTATTGATTAGATGGATTGATGGATAGATAAAATATTGATTAGATAGATTGATGGATAGATGGAAGTATTGATTAGATAGATTGATGGATAGATGAAGTATTGACTATATAGACGGGTGGGTGGGTGAACAGATGGGTGGATGAAGTATTGATTATAGTTCTTTGTGGGTTGGTGAGATCACTCACGTCAGTGCGCTGCTGTTGCTGTAGGTTGATGAACTCTCATAATCTGTTTTATACAGCTGCTTCACTGAAGATCTGATACACACACACACACACACACACACTGCAATTTTCATTCTTCAAGAACATTACAATTGCATTTATACTGAAGGGCCTCCAGAGCGAGCCCTTTAGTGCCCTCACTACAGAGGTTGGACCCTTCGAGGGGGTTTGGGTACCGTCGTGTCCTGACCTGCCGTGTTCCTTGCGAGAGTGTGTCGGACGGTCCTGCTGGTCTGCGTACAGACTGTGTGTGTGGTTGTGTGACAGCAGCTCCTGGTTGTGCTGGAAAAGGTCGCTGTACTGGGAGGTGAAGGATCGGAGGTGCTGCACACACACGAGCAGCAGGTAATAATCGGGATGCTCGGATTCTGTGTGTCGCAGAAGGTTCTAACACACACACACACACACACACAGATGAACAGAATTATGAGGACTAGCATGTGCTGTGTAAACGTATTATAGAGGTGAGGGGGGGTGTAGTGCCTTTTACACCCACCTGCAGGCACCCAAGATACTCAGGGATACGCTGGACTGGCTGGAGCAACAGAGTGTGGAGGGATGGGTGGGTCTCGTCTCCTGAGGTGTCACCCTAGAAGAAACCATGCACATCCAATCAGGATGAAGCAGAAAGTGAATGTGTATTAAGTATTGTGTGTGTGTGTGTGTGTGTGTGTGTGTGTGTGTGTGTGTGTGTGTGTGTGTGTGTGTGTGTGTGTGTGTGTGTGTGTGTGTGTGTGTGTGTGTGTGTGTGTGTGTGTGTGTGTGTGTGTGTGTACTTCTAGTAGGCCGACAAGCTTCGAGGACTTTTTGAACAAGCCGACAACATTGAGACACTCAGGAAGCTCCTTCAGATAGGAGACGTAGTTTTCCAAGAAATCATTCTGTAAACACACACACACACACATTCTGGTCACCTTCGATTGGTTAATTCAGTATTAGATATAATACAGTATTAGATCAAGACTCGTAGCACCTCTTTACTGGTGAGCCTCAAAAATACGTCTCCCATAATGCCCTGCCAGTGGCTCCTGAGCACACGGTCCTGCAGCAGTTGCAGCAGCTCCAGATGTTGCTGGATCAAAAAGCGCAAGGAGGACGGAAACGGCCTGAGAGAGACGGACAGATATGAATGTGAGGTGACGTGTCCACTTTCACAAATCGCCTACATGCGTTTCACTCAGTGAGGAGGATGGTTAGAGAGCCTTTGGGGCGGTTTTAGCTCACATAACATTACGGACTTTGAGAAGTACCAGGAGTCTGATGAGCTTAATCTGGGTCCTGGTTGGATCTTTCTGCCAGACGTTGATTCAAACCCCGTCTTAGTCCCCTAACCTGAACCCTGTTGTACTGTCACCTGTGTGTGTGTGTGTGTGTGTGTTATTGTGTGTGTGTGTTGATGAATGTGTTACCGCTTGTCCCTGAGGTTGGAGTTTTCAGAGCCGTTATAGGAGATGTTGGCCTTCAGTAGCAGAGACAGATACGATACGTAAACTCTCTCGGACTCCAGCAGCTCCAGAGCAGATACCTGCCTCTGACCTACACACAGACACACGCTGATCAGCCAAAAATGCTTCGTGCTTATTTAATTGTGCACCTGAGTTGCAAGGATGTTGTACACACACTATGCGACCAAAAGTATTCGGACACCGGACCATGAGCTTGTTAGACATCCCATTTCAGCTAGAACAACAGCCGCTTTAGAATATGTCTGTGGAAATATTTCTGATAGGGATTCGAACCCTGGATCCATGCATCAGTGGGTTTGTGTAATTTACCGCTGTGGTACCTGAGCGCCCTCCTCCCAAATACATGCATTTAGGTGCACGATTAGGTAAATGGATGATTGTATTCTGTCGTCTGATGGTCCAGGGTGTTTTCCTGTCAGGACCCTGGTGCTAACCAGCACTCACACAACCTGCTGTGCAACCGAGTCATTTATATATGACGATTAATTTTTAATATAATATATAGTAATATAGTATAGTACATACACATCAAAGCACACACTAGTGGACGTGTAGGCTGGTCTCCACCCCTCCTGTTCCTCTTTTTAACACTAGCCTTGTACATTATAAACGTTCTTCTGTTTTAGTGAACCCCAAAACCACCTCTAAAGTTTAGTTCCTAACATATCTGAGACTTACTCATCTCCTGGTTGCTCTGTTCTGTTACATCTCTGCTGTTTCTCCTCTCCTTCCACAGTGAAGATCTGGAGTGATTCCTGAAACCACTGGCATCCTGCTCCGAACCTTACACACACACACACACACACACAGAGTAGCAATCAGCAGTCTGTCTCCTCATAACGTGCCCAGTCAGAAGGTTCAGTGTGAACGAATTTTTACTCTGGCTGGTTGGCAGGCTGCTGATGTAATGCTGAATGAGGTTCAGGTGTGTTTGGCTGCAGGTTGAGGAGAACCCGTCCACCAGCTCCTCCCCTCTAGAGAATTTCCTACCGGTAACAGAGGTAAGAGAGTCAGTTATAATCACTCCAGCCTGGCCTTCGCCCCCGTGTTCGTGTACGTACCTGTGCTGTGACCTGTGCAGCTGCTCCATGTCGTTTCGTAGCTCTTTCTGTCTGATGCTGAGTTCAGAGATCTGAGTCAGGGCGGCGCTCGTCTCCTCCTGAAAGCATCACACACCACACGAGAGAGAAATGACTCCAGATAGAGGGGAAGCTGTACTGGGACCTGGGCGTGTCCACACTTCAGACTGGTATAGTGTAGAAGATACCCTTCTAAAAACCGAGAGCAGATTCAGGATCTCCTCCTGATGCTGCACAAGAGATTTAAAGACTGACTGACATTAGTGTTCAAGTGACTAAACCTGTAACTCATTATGCAAACGGTGTCGGGTACATTTTACTTACTGAGCTCTGTTTAAGGAGCAGAGATGAAACCTGCTTTGTAAGTGTTTATATACTCAATCATGGATCCCTAAAAAAATCACTCCATCTACAAAAACTAAACGTTTGTAAACTAATGAGCTTCCAGGGGTCTACTATGCTAGCCCACCACCTCTGAGACCTGGGTTCGAATCTTAGTGGTGCTGTCGGCCGGCTGAGCATCCACACAGGCTGTGTCTAAGGGGCTAAAGTCTAAGGGTCTGTCCATTTCAGTGTTTCCCGCAGTGACCCTCACCTGGACAAGGATGCAATGCCATGTGTGGTTACACCTGTATTCATATATATGTGTGTGTGTGTGTGTGTGTGTGTGTGTTTTAGCACGTGCACACCTGGACTGTATTCAGCGTGTTTCTTAAAGACAGGATTTTCTCGGCCGCGTCTCTTTGGCACTCGGACACTTGCTCCTCCAAACGACTGCTGTTTTGCTGCAGGGTGGAAATCCCCTGAACCACGCCCCTGAGACCTGCTTTAAGCTCCGCCCACAGGGCCTGCAACTGCAAGTTGGACAAAACCTTTTGAGCACAGCCTAAACGACAAACCCCAAGAGGTATGTGGACAGCTCATATGGATCTGACCTCTCTTTGCAGCTATAACAGCCTTGACTCTTCTGGTAAAGCTTTCCAAGGGATTTGGGAGGTGTGTGTGGAAATGCGTGTGCATGTAGTAGAAAGTGCATTTGTGAGGTCAGTTCCAATTCATCCCAAAGGTTTTCAGTAGGTATTCAATGAAGTTGAGGTAATTGAATGAATGGATGAATGAATCAACTTTTTTTTACAGTAAGACAACAAGAACATTGTGTTTATGAGTGTGATATGTACTTTAATGTGATTACAGAAGCAGAGCAGAGTGGAGGAAGCAGCTGAGTTTGGTTAGTTTTGGTCACACTGTCTTCAATTTAACTCTGATGTTGGACTTTAATTCTCAAGCTTGGACTTTGTTTACATGACCTCGCAATCTCTCATTGTAAAAGTTGTGTGTGTGTGTGTGAAACACAGAGAGAGAGAGAGAGAGAGAGAGAGAGAGAGAGAGAGAGAGAGAGAGAGTACCTGAACCATGTGCAGATCTGGTTCATCCTCATGTGTGTCTGTATCTGTAAAACAGAAAACATTTAGAAAGACTTTATACTGTATGTTTACACGCCTGTAGAGAAGTTACAGATCTTTAAAATGCATCGGAAGCTGACTGTGTAGAAAAGTGATGGAGTTTAATTTTAAGTTAAATAAAGTGTGGAAACTTTTTGAAGAACCCTCATTGATGTATTTGCATTCATATTTCTATAGACAAATTTGTTGCAGTAACGTTATAGGTATTTTTTTTACGTCCAAATAAATTAAATGACACTTAACGTTAGGAATGAAGTGTTTAAGAACACATTTTCACCGTACCGATATTAGGGTTGCAGGGAGGGGTGCTGGAGCCTATCCCAGTTCTTCAATGGGCGCAAGGCACACAGTAACACCCTGGACGGGACGCCAGTCCATCACACACACATTCACTTATAGGGCAATTCAGTGTCTCCAATTAACCTGACTGCATGTTTTTTGGACTGTGGGAGGAAACCGGAGCTCTCGGTTCTCACGGGGAGAACATGCAAACTCCGCACAGAAAGGACCCGGACCGCCCCGCCTGGGGATCGAACCCAGGACCTTCTTGCTGTGAGGCGACACTGCTACCCACTAAGCCACCGTGCCGCCCAATACAGTATAATGAATATTCAAATCAATTTTGAGACACAAAGAGGTGTAAACAGAACAACGCAGTGGGGGAATTATTATAGCAATTACAAAAACAACACCCCTAAAATATTTGCTAAATGTAATGGAATAATAAGCAGTTATTACTGGTGTCCTAGTAGGTGTTCACAGCTAATGGGATTGTTGGGACATCATTAAATCATTATTGGAAGAAGATCCAAAAGAACATCTAGCAGAACATTAAGTGAACAGTTTAAACAAGATCTGAACAACATTACAAAACATTTGCAAAATGTAGGATACTCATGAGCTGTGTCCAAAATACTGCTTCACCTTCTGCTTGTCCGTTCTCCATGTTCCACTGGATTCTAGATTCCAAGCAGTTCCACAGATCTCCGTCCAGATGAAGAATTTTCTCCTGTTTCCCCTGTAAAGTTTTGTCCTTTGTCACGTTTCTGTCCTTCCCTTCAGAGGAGAGATGTCAGGACTAACAGAAGGCCTGAGAACTTGTTTTGTATTTGTTTGTAAGTCGTCTTTACACACTCTATCCTCCTCCTCAGTCCCACCTACAGTGTGTGTTCCTTCTCTCTTAAGAACCATGTGAGTCTGATGAGGTCTCACACAAACAAGGCCTTGTTGTGCTGTAAGTGGAGGGATGAAGGGATGAGAGGACGGCTAGAGGAACAGAGATCCACCCCTGCTACATGAGAACGAGATGATTTAATTTCCCCCTCGCTCGTTAACAGAAATTTGCCGTGAACGTTGAACACACACCCACTCGCTTTACGTAAACAGACAATAAGTGGTTTTACTGGAGCGGTTTAGAAGAAGCCAATAAAAAAGTGCAGACGGTACACCCATCTGTAAAAATCACCCATTCTTAAGCAGAGTGATGTAGCCGCCTGTTTGATTACCGTACACACCCTAGTCATTTTTATAATTTTTTAAATGCAACAATAATGCATAACGTGGCACATGTCAGCTCGGTTTGTGTCACCCCTGGTTAGGTGGTAGAAAAAACTGTATTCAAATGCGTTTGTGGTTATAGAAAAATAATCCTAGAAAATAACTTTTTACAATTAGCATCACTGTGTTTTCATCTATAGGTCTTAAAGACTGAAGACCAGAACAAGAAGTTTAAGAGCCCTCCAGGCTGCTGGGTCATCTTCTTTAACTAGACTAGACTCTCTTCTTTAACTCAACATACAGTTTTTAGTGGAGCTAGTGGACAGGAACTCATTTTTGCGTGAATTTAGGCGTGTAACCTACAAGGTTTTGACTTTTTATCAATGGCAGCCAGATTCATTTAAGTAAAACCTCCTGGTATTTAAAATTGCATCTTTTTGGCTCATCTGACCGTTCATTCTGGTTCCAGAAGTGGCTAGTGTGGTTAAATAATAAATGGAACAGGGTTTTTTTCTGGAATTGATGTAAAATCTAATCGTCAATTTGGAGACAAATATCCAACTTTGATCCTTAAAGAACTTTTTGCCTCTTTAGCCATCCTCCTCACTGTGCGTGAGGGAAAAATACACCTGCATCCTCTTTATAATTAATAATTGTTTTTCTAATGAAGGGGTATTTACAACCATAGCACACGCCATACACATTTCCTCCCACAGTTCAAAAACATGCAGTCAGGTTAATTGGAGACACTGAATTGCCCTATAGGTGAATGTGTGTGTGTGTGTGTGTGTGTGCCCTGCGATGAACTGGTGCCCGGTCCAGGGTGTTACTGTGTGCCTTGCGCCCATTGGAAAGCTGGGATAGGCTCCAGCACCCCCCGTGACCCTGATTGGATAAGCAGTTAAGAAAGTGAGTGAGTGTTTTATAAAGCAGGGCCACTTGGGATGTATCTGTAACATTAACAAACAGAATGGGTGCGAACATAGCAAGGATGCCAGTAGATGTGTTTTTCAGGTGTGTTTAGCTTAGATCTTGAAATGCGTCTGTAAGCCATGTTTTATTAAAGACACTGCAGATGCTAGGCAATAATAAATCCATTTAATAGTATGCACTTCCTCTCTCTGTAATCTTCCCAAGCCCAGAGAGACTCATGTCTCATGTCTTACACTGAACTCCTGATTTCAGACCGCAGTCATGAGCTCCGTTCTGTGCGTATAAATAAAAAGCCGAGTGTTTCTCAGGCTTGTCGTGGATCATTTTGTTCCTATCTCAGATCAGAGGGATTCATCTGCCGGCAATCACATGGCTTATTGTTCTGTGTGAGGTCATGAATTATCATGTTAGGTTCTTTTAAACAAACAGTTCAAACTACATTCCCAATTTTACCTATCGTACATGACCTTTCTAAAGGTAATAGAGGAAGAGGATGGGCAGCAAGTTGGACGAATACAATCTGAGGAATAATTAAGAAGCCTGAAGACCCAAACAGTGACAGGAAATTTATTTACATTTACATTGTCTGCTTTTACCCAAAGCGACTTACAATACTGTGACAGTATATTGTCTAAGCAGTCAAGGCGTAAGGGCCTTGAACCAGCAACCTTTCGATTACTAGTCCAGTACCTTAACCACTAGACAACAACTGCCTATATTATTCTGGAGAAGCACTATTCACATAGTCACCAGGGGTCAGAATCTACCTGATGGCATTAGAATGACATTTGAAAGAATTATTCATTCATTTTTTCAGGGTTGTGGTGTGCACAAAGCCTATCCCAGAAACAGAACACTGGGCGCAAGGTGAGAATCTATAACACAGCATACAGCACCTACTTAATTATCCATATGTACTCATTCACATTCCTCCCCTTTCTTAGAACCTAGAAAAGCACAGAGACATAAAGAGAACATACTAAACTCCACACAGATGTCGACTAAAGCTAGAGATACTCAAATAGATCTTTGGTTTTGATTTGATCATTCTGGGGTCCGATTCTGCACGGAAACCCAGGTGAGGGTGACAATTAATCCCAGTCCTCTCAGACCCATTACTTCAGCACAGTTAGCTTCTTGGTTGGTTTGACACTGCAGGCTACATTTTAGGTTGAGGAAAGTCTTTACAGACATCAAGCTGATTTGACATGGAGTCCAAGAGAGCTTAACCAGCTTGGATTCTCTGGGTGGCATGTATGACTATACAGATACAGACAGTGCCGGTTAGCATCCTGCACACGCTCAGCTGCCTGGTCACATTGCATAATTTAAAAAAATGAAATGTCTTAATGTTTTGTAACTCACAGACTAGAACAGAACTCTGATCTGCCAGTAATGATCTGTTTCGATCACTGCTTATTTATTTACAACGCTCTTTGAAGAGGGAAGTTTCAGATGTCCTGATGGACAATGAGCACTCTGTTTTGAGAGAAACACGCGCTTACTTGTTGCTCTAAATGAGCACAAAATTATTAATTTTTTTAATATATAAATCCTCATGTTACATAAGTCTAAGCTTGAGTCCGGGTGCTGCGTTTCCGTGGAAGTTTCCAGTCCATATACGTCCATCTGAATCAGTGAGCTCACCCTCACTTTCGAGTCTGAAAAAATACAAATATTAAAGCATTAGAATGTCAAATGTACTCGATCCATCAAAATATAGACATGTAGTGTGTATTATTTTACCAGGGATTGATCATCACACGTTCACTTCAGCAGACTGAATAAGCATTATTATTTATATACCAACAGTTTCACCCAAGTGTTCAATCATTCATTCATTCATTTTCACTAATCGCTCCATTCTGTTTAGGCTCACAGTGGGTTACCAGAAACAAAGTGCCAGTCATACATTCACCTTCTCACACACATGTAAGGGGTGGCACGGTGGCTCACAGCAGGAAGGTCCTGGGTTCGATCCCTTGGTGGGGCGGTCCGGGTCCTTTCTGTTTGGAGTTTGCATGTTCTCCCAATGCCTGTGTGGGTTTCTTCCGGGGGCTCCGGTTTCCTCCCACAGTCCAAAGACGTGCAAATGAGGTGAACTGGAGATACAAAATTGTCTATGACTGTGTTTGATATTAAACTTGTGAACTGATTAACCTTGTGTGTAATGAGTAGCTACAGTTTCTGTCATGAATGTAACCACAGTGTGTAAAACATGACATTAAAACCCTAATAAAAACTAAAAACACACGTAAGCTTAATCTGGTACAGCCAATTTACCTTCTGCATACTTTTGGAAGTAGGAGAATACTGTAGCACCTGAGGGAAACCCACACAGACACTAGAAAAATGTGCAACAGGGTGAATCTTGCCTAGACTGGCATATATGCAAGGGCTGGTCCTGTTATGCTAAATGGTACAGTGTACAAAGGGGAAATTACTGCTGGCTGCTATTTGAGTTAAAGCTCACTTTTGTCTGCTTTTTGTTTATGCAGCACTACACACACAATCCAGAGCCCTGAAGAAGATTATGACTTAGGAGTCGTTGACAAAATTGATCCTGAACCATCAAATGAATGACGTTTTTACTCCTGATAAGATGATAGTTTATGACTTACAGAGAATAAGATCTGATACTTAATTCTTCAGTCACATTTATTGAGAGCGTATGATCATCATTAAATCATATTAGGCCCATTTAAAAATAAAAAAGCACCGACAGAATCTGCGACCTTTCCTTGATCATTAATGAACAGAGCTCTTTGTTGAACGAGCAGCGCGGCCACTATAGTGGTAAAGGCCACAGACTGAGAGAATCTGTTGTGGTGTGTGCGTGTGTGGGTTTGACATCCGTCCTTGTTTTATTGCTGCTGTAATAAAGATCGTTCCCTAAAAGCAACCATGTGTTGGTCAGCTGAACTTTTACATGTGAAAGACTTTGCCTGTGGCCATGCAGAATGTCTGATCGTTTACGTAGGGTCAGTTCTAGTTTTTAAGAGCTTAAAAGGGAACTCATGGTTGATTTAGAACTACATTAAATCCCTTCAATTCGGAACTGCTCCTTGGATCCCCTCAGGTAAAAAACACCCTATTAAAGGTCAGGTGGTGCAGCAGTCTATTACACAAGCCCACCACTGCTGAGATTCTAACACGGCTATCATCCAGCAAGACGTCTGGACAGACATGATTAGGTGAATGGACGAATATCCATTAAAGAAAAGCTACACTTTCGAACAATAAAGTACTTTTAAGGGGGTGTAATACCTGTTGTTGCTAAACGTTCCTGAGTATTTGGTTCCATCAGGAAAGTGGTACGTGCCATCACCATGGTACATGCTGTCTCTGAACTGGCCTTTATACACAGCTCCTGAAGGGTGTGAGAGACTTCCACTGCCATTCATCTGCAACATGAACACATGACACTAGATTTCCCATAAAGCACTATTTTTACTCAAATCAGCACTATACAGACCTCAAAGGAATAATTCAGCATAAAACAAATATCAAAAGATACACAGACACACACTTTTAGAAAAATACCCTGAATTAATAATGATTGGAGGAACACAAAGGGTGCAAATGCTTCCAAACTGACCTCGAGTTTAATATGTAAACCTGGAAACAGTGATATATTCAGATAAGCGCTGGTCCCAGTATCTCCTTAAAATAATGGGTTACTACAAATCACTACAAAGTTAATCTGACTGACCACCTGATCAAAATTGCTGAAACACTTTTAGTAGGACGTGGTCTCTTCCAGCATGACAATACACCTATCTACAAGGCATAAGAGGTCATAAAAGGTGGCAAAATACAGTGACCAGATCTCAACACCAATGGGAGACTCCACTGTCATCAAAGCACCAACTGATCCATTCCTCTGATACAGTCTTGTGCCTCCATCTGAATGTACACACACACACACACACACACACACACCTTATCACTGTCCCACTCTCCAGTGTATGTTGTCCCGGAGGACGAGATCTGTGTGCCGAAACCTTTTCTCATCACCACACCATCTGAGGAACGGCAGCATTCACCCTCTTACAAACACACACCAAATAAAGTCATCACTGGAAACCAATCATGCAGTCGTTTCTTGTATATGTTTCTGCTTTAAACTTAAGATTGAATTAATACATTTGAGTGTTTGTGTTTGTGTTGTTTTAAATCACATCAGCAAGATTAGGATGTAGTTTGAGGGACATATTTGTACACATAAACACTTATATTGCTTCCCTACAAGCCTACATGAAGGAAACTCAACTCAACTCAACTCAACTTTATTTATAGAGCACTTTAAAAACAACAACAGCTGTGACAAAGTGCTGTACATAGATAATTATAAAACATAAAACAAACACTAGAAACAATGAGAAAATAAAAACAATAAAAAACAATAAAAGAAATAGATGAAACAAATAAAACGGTAAAAACTAATAAGGCAAATAAAACAAGGGCAAAGTCTTATGCTGGATTGAAAGCCAAGGAATAAAAATGGGTTTTAAGACTAGTTTTAAAAATAGCCAGTGAAGAGGCCTGTCTAATATGGAGTGGTAGGTTGTTCCATAATTTAGGGGCAGCGATTGAAAAAGCTCTATCCCCTCTGAGCTTACGCTTTGAAAGAATAAAACACTTTCTATTATCTTTCTCCCACATGTGTATGTCTCTGACTGAACACTCACCATATTTGTCTCCATTTGGAAATACGTATGAGATTTTCAGCATCCCAGGTTCTGAAATATAATATATATAGTTGTTTATTGAAAAATCAAACCATCATGGTGTCCCACAAGGTTCAGTTTTCCCTACTCTAGTATTTATCATCTGAACGCTCTCCCTCAATTTCTGCTCCATTCACACAAATCTAACTATGACAAGCTCACTCACTCACTCGCTCACTCACTCACTTTCTTAACCACTTATCCAATCAGGGTCGCGGGGGGTGCTGGAGCCTATCCACAGTAACACCCTGGACGGGGCGCCAGTCCATCGCAGGGTAGACACACGTACACACACACACACGTACACACACACATTCACCTACAGGGCAATTCAGTGTCTCCAGTTATCCTGACTGCATGTTTTTGGACTGTGGGAGGAAACCGGAGCTCCCGAAGGAAACCCACGCAGACACGTGGAGAACATGCAAACTCCGCACAGAAAGGACCCGGATCGTCTTGTTGTGAGGCGACAGTGCTACCCACCGAGCCACCGTGCCGCCCACTATGACAAGCCGATCACATAGGATAGAAAGATGCTTTTGGTGTCTAAATATCCTATAATAATAACCACGGGTGCTCAGGTGGTGCTGTGGTTTATTATGCTACCCCACTATCGCTGGGATCATGGGTTCGAATCCTCAGCCGGGATCAGCTATTGGCCAGTCGGTGTCTATGTACAGACTTGATTGGCTATGTCTAAGGGGGCAGGGTGGTTGAGACCCTGTGATGAAGTCCTGTTCTCAATGTGTTGCTGCATTGTGCTGGGAGAGACCGGACCCACCACAACCCTGACCAGGGGTAGTAAAACATGAGAATTACATAAAATTTGTAATAACCATGTTATAAACAAAAAATACTATAATTTTACAACAACAATAATAATAATTACTGTTATTATTATTATTATTATTATTATAAAGTCTATACTCGAGAAGTTATTTAGCTAACTACACTAGCTAGACCTACTAACCGAAACAAACCAGCTAACCAAAACAACCTAAAATACTCACCAGACATGTTATTACACTACTAATCTTTAAACACCAGACCTTATTTACGATAATAAATGTACATTTTACTATTTATTTATTTTATTTATTATTATTTCGACGTTACTAAACACCGAACTTTATTGTAGAAGCGTCCTCGCGACTGCGTTGCCATGGTGACTGTTTAACGGCCTTCCATTCATTTGCGCGTGTCCTGACCGCCACCTAACGGTCGCTCCCTAACCGCGTTTCAAATCGCACTTTATTTACTACGAAGTGCACTAGCTTGGTGACTTTGTCTAGTTATAAATCATGTCTGACAACATAGCATAGATTATTTATAACGCGTTTATATTTATAAATGCTCTATAGTACATATATATTAATAGTATGTAGTTTGTTTAATACAGAGCACTAAAAGTACTAGATGCACTTTATAGGAAATAGGGAGTAGGTTGGTCTTTTGGACGCAAACAAACTAAACTGACTTATGCCAATGCGCATGCGCTTTAGTATTTTTATAGGAAGTAAATACCCTTATTTTGAAGGAATAAACACGTGGAGCAAAAGGCCACACAACTCGGTAAAGGAATAATAATATAAGTGAGTAAATGTGTTATATTTATGTTTTTATTCTGATGTTATGGTTGCTTTCCTTTATTGTCGCATACATGTGCGGGATCTTGTGTTAGCCTTATACTGTATTCTCACAGACACCTAGTCATTTAATAACATTTATTATAATTTGGTGAACATTAATGTCATATAAAACATGATTTGTTGGGCATTATTTGTTTAATGTATTTCTATAATAGTCACACATTCAGGAAACAAGTGTGAAATCAATGTAGAGTACGCTAACAGTGTTTCGTACACTTTAGTGCAATTACTGCGGTCAAGCCAGCCTCCACTTCGAAATGCTCAGTCAAATGACTGATGTGTCATTTCTAAATAAAGGCCTTTATATTGTCAAATTTAATTTCACTCTTGATTGTTATAAAAAGGAAATCTCTAGTTTCCACAAAACAATTCCACTTCATAATGATAGTACACCATCTGTAGATGTCACTCAGTTAATATCAAGCAATTCTGATGTGTCATTTTTAAATTAAGGCCTTTATATTGTTATATTTCTATTATTTTCATTCTAGACTGTTATTAAAAAGAATTCTCTAGTTTCCACAAAACAATTCCACTTCATAATGATAGTACACCATCTGTAGATGTCACTCAGTTAATATCAAGCAATTCTGATGTGTCATTTTTAAATTAAGGCCTTTATATTGTTATATTTCTATTATTTTCATTCTAGACTGTTATTAAAAAGAATTCTCTAGTTTCCACAGAATTATTCCACTTCATAATGATAGCACACCATCTGTAGATGTCACTCAGTAAATATCAAGCAATTCTGATGTGTCATTTTTAAATAAAAGCTTTTTATATTGTAAAATTTGTATTATTTTTATTCTAGACTGTTATTAAAAAGAATTCTCTAGTTTCCACAAAACAATTCCACTTCATAATGATAGTACACCATCTGTAGATGTCACTCAGTCAATATCAAGCAATTATGTGACCTCTACAGATGGTGTACTATCATTATGAAGTGGAATAATTCTGTGGAAACTAGAGAATTCTTTTTAATAACAGTCTAGATTGAAAATAATGGAAATTTTACAATATAAAAGGCCTTTATTTAGAAATGACACATCAGAATTGCTGTCAGGTTATTACCAACTCTTGTTTTTCAAAGCTTGAATTTGTATCCCTAATACAGTTTGCAGGAAGAAATGGGTTCATTAATTTTTTCATTTTTAACTGATATATGTATATATTTTTTTTAATTGATAAATGTATATATTTTTAACTGATACTTTTATATATTTTAACTGATACATTTATATATATTTTAACGGATATATTTCTATATTATAACTGATGTAGACATGTTCACGTCGTCAGTGACTTTTTTTTATCAGTTTTACCAGACGCTATTACCGTAATGTTTAGTATACGCACATCCTTAGAAACAACGTGGGGGCTGATTTGACTGAGCATTTCGAAGTGGAGGCTGGCTTGACCGCAGTATCTGATTACACAGCATTAGGACCACACATTTAAATTGAAAGATTTAAAGTAGCCAATCCACCTTCTGAACGTTTATAAACGGTGGGAGGAAACCGGAGAACCCGAAGCAAACCCACGATGACACAAAGTATCTAGAAAGGGGATCTAAGGTTTGACTTTTATTTATTTAGACACCTTACCTAACGCTATAATCCCTTTGCAACCCTAATAAGGGCAAATGCAATATTATATATATAATATATTATATAATATTAAATTACAGCCCCTTTGTGTTCCTATGAAAATGACGTCTCCAAACACAACAAGCATTCTGTTCTTATGATTGGTTGCAATTTGCTTGCCACTTGTGTTTTTTTTTCTTCATTTTACAGAAATCTTTGGGGAAAATGTGGAGAAATTCACCATTATTTAATATATAATAAAATATTTTCTCTAGAATACATTGTCCATCTTTAACACCCCTCTAACAAACCATATTGTAAATTTTCTGTCTTGACAGATCATGGGTAAATCCAAACAGGTGGGAAACCACAAAAATGGCAAAAAGAAAAACATAGCCAAGACTTGGAAGACAAAGCGAAGGACTAAAGACCTTGACGAGATCCATTCGGACATGGTCCCTGCCAACGCTGCCAAGTTATTGAAGCAGGAGATGGATTATGATGTTACAGGCTGCGCCCAGCACTACTGTCTGCACTGCGCGTAAGTACTTGTTTATGCAGCAGGTTTGTAGTACAAGACTATGAAACATGTTTACATGCAGTATTGAGCATCTGATCTTCTTCAGGTAGATTAATAAACATTCATGTTGCTTGCAGGCGCTACTTTGTTGACCTGAAAGCCCTGAAGGAGCATTTCAAGACTAAAGTCCATAAAAAACGGTGAGTTTATTCGACTTCCTTTCCAAAAGCAGATTATGTATAACCTAATTACGCTTATCCTAAGCTATTTACAGTTCTGGCAATATACAATTCACAGTAATTCACAATATACAGTTCATTTATTTCTTCATAGATCATAATTCTGAAGGTAGTGAGGTTCAGAATCAGTGTTTAATTAGCTCATTTCCCACTATCATTTACATTTGTTGAACTGTTTGATTGAGTGACTAAAGAACTTTTTACTTTTTCACCATGGTGTTTAGAATAACAACTTATCATGTTTTGTTTAATGATCCCAAACATTCCCTGTGACAAATATGTAGTAACATTGTAATGACATTTTCCACAGCTCTCTTTGTAATACTGACCTCACTCATCATATTAATGCAGTTCATTTTACAAAACTTATTTTAAAAAAGCATATTTTGATCATGTAAACTAATCGTATTGTGTTTGATCAGTCTGAAGCGGCTAAAAGACGAGCCGTACACCCAGGCTGAAGCGGAGAGAGCGGCTGGAATGGGCTCCTACGTCCAGCCTAAAAAAGTGGAAGTGCACACACAGCAAGTGGAGGAGGACATGGAGTGAACACGGAGTGCATCTAGCTACCCGTCACCTCTGCAGCATGACGAATGCAAAATACTAGTGCCTATAAAGCAGAGAACAGAATTACTGGTTTGAGGAGAATAAATAATTGAAATCAAATCTTAAATAAGAAACATTTAAACATATTATTCTAAGTTGGTTTCCAGATCTGACATGCTCTATAGTGAGCAGATTACTGCCTCTGCCGTCTGACAGTTGTGTGTCAGATTATAATGATATATTAAGGACATGATTATTAGATTTTGTTATACGTTTACTGTCTGTGTAGTACAGCAGTTTGAGCTCTGATCTAATCAGGTAAACAGGAAAAAGGGAAAAACAACTCATGTTTTTTCTGCCTTTCTTTTGTACACCACATTAATCTACATATTAAAATAATGTAACAGCTTAGAAATAATTTGGCTTTGTATGTATGCAAACACAAATGGCAAAGCAATTAGAGCCTTCAGCGCTGGTGTACAAAACAAATATATGTTTTTGCAGTGCTGTTTAGAAGTCTGGGCCAATAGACTTGCCCACAAATCAGACCTGTAGCTGTTCACTCGACAGATTTGTTGGCAGAGTAAATGTAGAGCTGAGAATTTGTCATATCCACGTTTGTCGCGTCGAAGCAGCTCCGATTTAGAAGTTTTCATTAAACTGTTTTTATTAAAAATAAAAGCTGTAAAGCTGCTACAGTGGCTTGTTATGACCTGCATCCTGACACGTTTTGAAATGCAACAATGCATAAAATAGATCCTGCATAGACAGAAGTGTTTGTGTAAAATTGATGAAATACAAATACGTTATTAGTGCTGGTCTACTTTATCTGTCATGGTTTGCTTATTGACTGTGTGTAAATAAACTCACAGCTTGTGTGTTTGAGTTTTTTTCATAACTTTGTCTTGAAACCAGCAATAATCCACTTTTATTTATCTCATTTATACACCCAGTGCAGGTATCACTTCACATGTTATACACTGTTTAAACACTTTACCCAAACAAACGTGAAAGCTGTCAAGAAAAAAGCAGGATGGGAAGAATATTGATGCTTTTGCACTTTGCTGCAAAACCTTGGACACCAAAGAAGACAAACCAATAGTTCCTCAACCAAATCAAACCCAACCTCTCAATCAAAGCCCATATAGCTGATCTGAAGCTCATCTGTTTTGGTTAAATTATGAAAAGAACTGTTGGATTTATTGGGGGAGACGATTCTTCATGGAAAAGTTTAGGTTAAACATCCAACAACAACGTGGATGTATATAATTAGAGGAATAATGACGGATGTATTGAGAAGCAAGAAGACCCAAACAGAAAACTAGTTATTCTGGAGAAACTTGACATCACTTGATAATACCTAAACATATAAGCAAATAGCGTTTAGCTTAAAAAAAATCGATAATTATAAGCGGTGTCTACATACTTTTGGCTATACAGTGCAGTTGACTTTAACTGGGTTACTGTTTCTTTAAGAATGGAAGTCGTTTGGTTCAGTCAGTTTGAATGGAATCAAGGCTGAATCCTAATCGGCATCCTTTTGGAGACCTAGTGCTCCTACGTAGGCCGGGAGATTATTTGTGTTACGTCTGACGTAGTACGTCTGCGTAGGGAATACAAAGCCATTCGGGATACAGCCCACCCTGGACCACTCTGCACGTAGTTTCCCTCTGTGAAAATTACAGGACTGGCCACGAAAGTGGCGGCTGATGTGGTGAAGAGGGCAGCTTAAATGTTTAAAAGAAAGTCTGTTTAAAATAATATGATTTGAAGGAAATCAGAGAGGTTGTAAGGATGTCGGGAGATGTGGATAAAGCGACGCGTCCGAAGAACGATGCTGAACAAAATTCAGTAAAAACTACAAATCAACCCAAAAATCCAGTCCGATCACGCTGCGTTTGGGCTTTATCGACTTTATTTATTATTATTTGTGTTCCGATAATCGGTATTGGTTTCCAGTACTGCCCAGACATTGTCATCTTTCAGCGTCCTGTAAATCAGGTAAGTTTTTAATCTGCATAATTAAGTGCATTATTCATTAAAATCCTAATTACTAATGTGTTAAACAAACTGAAAGCATTTATTAATTCCTGCAGCATTGAAATAGAAGTGAAGAGTCTCTGATTACATGAGTAAACCACCGTTTAAACCCAATCTATGCACACTGTATCTATATGTGTGTAATTACCACGGACAAGCATTCCTTTACATGTCTCTGGTCTGAGAAAAGTCATATCATCATATACCCAGGGTCTCAATCACTGACTGATTAACTCAGATGCCGCAGTGTACTCAACTCAACTGATCTGAGGTTTGCACGTGTTTTTTCTATTAGATTAGATTATCCGAGGGATATAAAGCACAGACTATTGGTCTACAGTGCAGTACAATACCACTGCATGTACTGAATCTGCACATTTACAGATTGAAATGACAAGTGTACGAATTTAACCAGAGCTGCATACAAATCAGACAAGTTCGATTCAGTTTAAGCAGTAGGTGTAATTATATTAGGAATACAGCCTGTGGTCATCATATGTAATGTAATGCTTGTGGCATAGTCATACAACCCTTAAAGCCTTTACACACCAACACGAAAATAAATCAGGTCCAGGTACACCAAGACTCATATGGAGTCCGTGCGGTGTACAATTGTTCCTCTGCCACGTATGTGCTATATGTGTACAGATGTTTGTATTTGTTTTTTTAGCTACCCCACTGATTTATTACTGGGGGTTGGGGGGCGGGTTAGATTGTTTTAGCATGCACACGTGTGCTGATACAATTTGGTAGAGCTTCATGTAGCTCCCTCCTTTAAACACACACACACACACACACACACACACACACACACACACACAGCCCTCGCTGAATAACCACCAAGCCAAGACCAGCCAAGTTTCTGAAAACTTTATACAGGTCCAAGTTGGTCAGAGAGGTTTATTAACTGGTCTCTAGCTAGACCAGGTGAATAAGCCAGTCTTAAATTCTAAAACAATCTTTTTGAAAACATTTTGGCTCATCGTCTATCTGATTTGGTCTGTTTTGGTGTTTTTACAGGAGTTTTGGATGCTCATCAGGCGTCTAGAGCCTTATTTTCTGTTTAAATATTCAGGGTTTAGTTCAGACGTGGTTTGTGGTTTTCACTCATTCTTGGTCTGTTCTCCATTTCAGAAAGCAGCTTTGAAGACCCTGGGAGCCGAGGGATTTTACCTCTTCTTGTCCCTGGATGCGGATCACGATTTCTACCTCAGCCCTGAGGAGTTCAAACCCATTGCTGAAAAACTCACAGGTTGATTAACACACACTCATTTATAATAACTGAATTATGAATTATCATATCAAACCATATTCAGCCTTTCTGTTAATCAGCTACCTTTCTCTAAATCTGACATATTTATCTCGTGTTGAAGGTATCGCGTCTCCCTCCGAGTATGACGAAGAGTTCGCCAGTGACCCGAACGGCGAGACGCTCAATCTTCATGCTGCCATGCAGCCGCTCCTGCTCGAGACCATGACCAAGAGCAAAGACGGCTTCCTAGGGGTGATTCTTATAAATATTATCAACAAATAAACATAAAATATAAGAAAAGAACCCTGAACAAGCAAGCTTATTAAACATGTTCGTCCCTGTAGGTGTCACATAGTGCATTAAGTGGGCTTCGTGCTTGGAAACGTCCCTCTGTTCCATCGTCCACCTTCTCTGCGGCTCAGTTCCGGGCCTTTCTGCCTCTGAAGGGAAAGGAACAGGTCGGGGACACTTGGTGGATCATACCAAGCGAGCTGAACATCTTCACCGGCTACCTGCCCAACAACCGGTACCACCCCCCCACTCCACATGGCAAAGAGGTACAACACACGATAGTTACATTAATGTTTAAAATTCAGAACCATATTTGAACTCTGCTCGTCCGTTTCCCCTCTTTTCCCACCTCAGGTTCTGATCCACAACCTGCTGAGTATGTTCCATCCCCGACCGTTCGTCAAATCCCGCTTCGCCCCTCAGGGAG
Source organism: Trichomycterus rosablanca (assembly GCF_030014385.1). Lineage (NCBI taxonomy): Eukaryota > Metazoa > Chordata > Actinopteri > Siluriformes > Trichomycteridae > Trichomycterus > Trichomycterus rosablanca. Next base: position 1,821,952 of record NC_086000.1, on the reverse strand, counting down.
CCGTGGCCTGTGTACGCGCCGTCAGCGACTTCTACTACGACATCGTCTTCAGGTAACGACCTTAAAACCGTCCGCACAAGCATTTCATGGGTGGATTCCGTTTCATTCACGTCGTGTCTCGTGCTCCAGGATCCATGCCGAGTTCCAGCTGAACGACGTTCCTGATTTCCCGTTCTGGTTTTCTCCGGGCCAGTTCGCCGGACACGTTGTTCTGTCCAAGGATGCCTCTCACGTGCGAGACCTCCATCTCTACGTCCCTAATGACAAGTAGGTGCTTTGCATTATTGATCTGTAAGTCATCATTGGCATAACTGGTAGAGCTTGTAGGACTTCGACGTTACTGCTGAATCTGTAGGTCTCAGAAGGTTTGCATGATGTTGCCTTTAAATGTCACCATGGGGCCTGTAGGTAATTGATGGCCTCCTTTACTCTGAGGGGTACAGACAGGGTCTGTTGGCTCTTAAAAATACCACTGATGTCTGTTAGTGACTGAAGGGGTCTGTAAGGCTGCCATCCATCTCGAAGGTCTCTGTTACGTACAGTCGAGGTCTGTTAATCTGTGAGGAGACACCTATGTTTCTAGTTTTGTCTTTGGTCCCTTGACTGTTTAATTTTTTGGATGTTTAGGTCTCTGAACGTTGATATGGAGTGGCTGTACGGCGCCAGTGAGAGCAGCAGCATGGAGGTGGACATCGGCTACCTGCCACAGGTTACGATCTTTAATCAGAAATGACTAACGTGAGCTACATTCTCACAGCTGTGTCAGCAACTTCTAGCCCAGATGTGGGCGATTAAATTTCCCAAGGGGCCACATGAGAAACTGGGACTGTCGTGTAGGGCCGCAACATCTTCCAGTATCAAAAGCAGACGTGATTTTGTTTGTTTAACAGATGGAGTTGCGGGCGGCCGGCCCGTCCACGCCCTCTGTGATCTACGACGAGCAGGGGAACGCGATCGACAGCCGGGCCGAGGGAGCGGAGCCCGTCCAGTTCGTGTTCGAGGAGATCCGCTGGAGCTCCGAGATCAGCCGAGAGGAGGCCGCCGATCGCCTCGAAGTTACGTTTTATCCGTTTAAAAAGGTAAACTGTGTGTAGAATTTTATAGGGATCTGCACTAAAATAAAAGTACACCCCCAACCTTCCTCCCCTTTCCTCCTCAGGTTCCTTACCTGCCTTTCCCAGAGGCCTTCAGTAGAGCGGAAGCAGAGGGGAAACTGGTCCACTCCATCCTGCTCTGGGGGGCGCTGGACGATCAGTCCTGCTGAGGTCAGTCACTTTCTGTATAGTCGAGTTTAAAACTCTGGGCTCTCTGTATGCATGTGATGTTTGCATATTCTGATGAGGGTGAAGATTTCAAAAATGCAAAAGTTTGGACGCCCACTGGTCAAAAATCCATGTTTTGTTGATTGTTTGAGATTTGCTGCTGCAACAGCGACTCCTGCTGTCTGGTTAAGGAATAACACAAGCATGACACGACTCCACTGCTTGCTGGAGTCAAGAAGCCACCCTCGACCAACATGGAGGTGGTGCAGGTGAAATTAGAGAGTAGGCTGTTGGGTTTGTGTATCGAATATAAATAGCGGTAGCTCAGCGGTACTGGTCCAGTAATCAGAAGGTTGTTGGTTTAAACCCTTATCAATGTAAATGTGGGCTGGTATGATTTATAACATTTATAACCAATAAGTTTTCTGTAGGGTTGTTATGTAGGGTGTAGCCTAGTGGTTAAGGTACTGGTCCAGTAATCAGAAGGTTGCTGGTTCAATCCTCGCCACTGTTGGGCCCTTGAGTGAGGCCCTTAACCCTCAATTGCTTAGATTGTATGCTGTCACAGTACTGTAAGTCTCTTTGGATAAAATCGTCTGCTAAAGGCCGATAATGTAAATGTAAAGTAAATAAAAAGGTGGCATTTGTCGGTTAACTTAGCAAATAAATAAAATGGTCTTAAATGGTTTGTTCACTGTAGTGGATGTGCTAACTTAAACTGGAATTGGAATTTGACCACAGATGTTCAAAAGTTTGAAGGCTGTATGTATATGGAACACTTCTTTATTACTGAAGATCTTTATTACATGATTATAAGACGTGAACGCGTTCACCTCGTTGGTTGCAGGTTCGGGGCGGACTCTCCGGGAGACGGTCCTGGAAAGTTCGCCCGTCCTGGCCCTGCTCAACCAGAGCTTCGTCAGCAGCTGGTCTCTCGTCAAAGAGCTGGAGGACCTGCAGGTGAGACTTTAGATCCACGTTTAGAGAAATGTCCACAGTCGAGCACAGCTGAGCGTTTTTTTAATACGTGACCTCGTTTCCACGCAGGCCGACGAGAAGAATCTGGATTTGAGTCAGAAGGCGCGTTTGCACCTGGAGAAGTACAGCTTCCCCGTAGAAATGATCGTGGCCCTGCCGAACGGCACCGTGGTACGTGTTTACTTTCTAAAGGTGCCAATAATTACTCAGGGGACTATAAGTCACCATCAGAACAAGTCTAATCCCTAATTTATCTGGATCCCTACAGGTCCATCACATAAACGCCAACAACTTCCTGGACCAGACGTCCATGAAGCCCGAGGACGAGGAGGCGTCGTTCAGCTTCTCCCCGGGTTTCGAGGATCCGTCCACCTCCACCTACATCCGCTTCCTGCAGGAAGGTCTGGACAAGGCTAAAGCGTATGTCCGGTCATAAACATACAACTGTGGAAAAACTGCGCCGCACTGAATTCTGGGAAGGTTTTGCTGATTTTGTACCGGTTAGGAACTAATCAGTGTTGATCTATTAGTTGTTATTTTAAATCTGGAGGTATTTATAGCCACAATATGAAAACCGAAGACCCTCTGTGTATGCACTCGAATGTTAAAGGAACAATTCAGCCAAAATTGATCATGCAGTCCACCAGCCCTGTACCGGAGCGTCACGCTTGGTCATAATGGACTATCACACCACAGCATTTGCGTCAGGCCAGCAAAAAATATAAATGCCCCAATATAAATGCCCCAGTTTGGATATACTCAACCTCCCAGTGCTGGCAGCACCACCCTCACTCTGGGGTCCGGACAGCTTCTTTACACTCTAAAGCAAAGCTCCAGCATTACAGTTTCACTTCAGTGTCATGTTTTTATACCGTTTTATCCTGGTCAGGGTCACAGTGGGACAAATTGGCCACCATGTCTGCTGGACCAAGTGGGTGGTGTCTTCAAACGCTGTGCAAGGACCCTGGTTAGCTGATAGAGGCATCTGTACACGGGGCTCCACCAGGACTGCACACGTTTTATACCCTCCTCGAACGCAATCAGGGATCCACAGCAGCGGAAGACGAATTGAATAAGCTAAATCGAACCCTGGATCCCAGCGATAGCGAGTTGCCATGATTTACCGCTGAACCACCCGCGCTGACTTTGAATTTTAGCTGAACTGCTCCTTTAACGGTCTGTTTTGATTTGCCTGGTCGTCCCGCTGGACGATGGAGCTCCAGCGGTCGTTCGGTTCAGAATGTTCAGAATGTTCAGAATGAAGGATGTGGGTTTGTGTTGCTCAGCCGTGCTCTGTGTGTGTGTGTGTGTGGGGATGGAACAGTTTGTGATGGCCTGGTCTAAAAGCTCATTAGGGTGGGACCAGGCTTGATGTTATTGTTCCTGTCCACACACACACCCACACACACACATTATGTAAAAAGACTGCACACCTGAGCACACAGATTCAGAAGGTTATATTCAGGTACTGACGATGATCCGACTGCTGTTGGACTCCTGATCCCGTATCAACTATGCAATACTACAGATTATTCCTCCTACCATTCCCAGTGTTCCCAACCACTACTGCTCCACTATGGAAGATATTATATATAGACGAAGAGGTGGACGATATACCGATAGGACAATATATCACGATTCTTGAAGGCATTTTTTATATACTGTATGATTTGATTTGGATGATGCTTGCTAACTGGTTTATGAAAGCAAATTGTAACCTGTGTTTTAAGCTACTGGACTATGAATCGAAAGGTCGGGGGTTCACGCCCAGCCCTCGTCCTCAGGTATCAGTCGCTTGTGTTGTATCATGTAGCCGAATGCCAAAATGTAAATGTACGTTTTGGAAACGTGTTTTTGACTTATTACGTGAAAATAAACGACCACATTCTTTATATATAAAATTTTATTCCCATTAAGTGCTTTATCCTGGTCTGGGTCGCTGTGCTTCCGGGTTCCACGGCCAGGGCTTTGGTCATGATTCGCCGGGATTCTGAGATTCGAACCCGGATCTGAGCAGCCGTGGGCTATTGTAACACACCTGAGCAAATGTGCAAATGTAAAATATTTAATATTTTAACATTAAAGGGGTACAAACATTTGCCTACAATAGTGTAAACAAACAAACAAAAAAAACATACATTGATATTTTAAGTGTTTAATTTCTTTATTGCTGTAAATGATAAAACGTTTTTATTCTTACATTACATAAATTAAATGGCAATTAAACTGTACCATTCGAAACGCACTAATCATACATGCTATTTAGCACAGAAGTCTGCGATTTGGGACACAGTTTTTTTATTTACATGCTGTTTTTGGGACGAGGAGAGCGGCAGACAGTCACGCTCCCCCATCACCTCTCAGTGTCAGACTCACAGAGCCCTATAGTCACCCCCATGACCTCCCCTAATCATCCCTCCCTCAGCCGGCCGGCCAGTCGTGCCACACCAGCACCACCCCAGAGAGGCAAATCAATTCGTCTTTTCAGTCAGTGTGACGAAGCGACACGAATTCCGTACCCCGGATTATATTCAGTACCCGTCAACTAAGTGCCTTCATGGATTCGGAGTGATACAAATAAAAAAGAGCATTTTATTTCACAGTATATTTACAAAACAAGCCCCGACCTCGTACGTAGACGCAGCTAAACACACTAATCTACGAGGGATCCTCAAAACGTTTCCGGGTATACACGATGACGGCGGGACGGGAGGCGTAGTAATCGATCATATATGAGAGACTGAGAGTTCGGATTTAGCGGCACCTAATTTCCACTATTTTGGGCCACTCGAAGCTTCAAGGGGAAGAAGATTTTCATGTGATGATGACGTGAAGGCAGCGGCGCATCAGCGGCTACTTCTCCACATCCACAACTACGTGTAGTGAAAAACGACCCCCGTCACCAGAAGGTCCAGGCCTCCAGCTCCAGCACCCTGAAGTCACTCGTCTCCGATAAGCTGCAGTTGTTGAAGGTGTAGCACGGGCTGCTCCTGCCCACGTACAGCGCCTCGTCCACCCACAGGCCGAAGTGTCCGCTGCGGACGAGAAACGATCCCGGTTAGAGGGAATTAGGATTACACTGGAGATTTTATACACCATAAAGCCAAAAATATGTGGACACCCCTCGGGAACAACTGAGCTTAGATTTTACACCCACATGTACTGCTGATAGGTGTACAAATACTAATCTGACAAGCAATGTGTACGGAGGACCACGTCCTCTGAGACCGAGCGGCTGAACGAGGTTCAGACCAACGTGCTGGACGCCACGTTCCCTGGTCATGATGGATAGTTTGCTCCAAGAGGCAAGGCACCAGGGCGAACGCTCCCTGATAAGACCAGTAACTCTTCATACAACATCAACAGCCTGGACGAGCTCCTGGATGACGTGCAGATGATGTTAGAACGTAAAGAGAAGCTGGTGAAGATGGATCTGCAGATATGAGCCTCCAGAAATAAGATCCTGGATGCTATGATGAGCAGAAATGTTGCAGAATTCATCTTTGCATGAGTAGATGAAGATCCAGAGGAGCAGGAACGTCTTTTACTGCATACGTGCTGGTTCCTCTGTTCCTCCAACAAGTTAATGCTCAGGTGTCCAAATACTTTTGGCCATTAGCATGAACAAGAAATTTATTTCTAATAATAAACAAAATGTATGACGGAAGAGCGCGTCCGCTCGTACCTTCCACCGCCGATGGCAAACGAGTCGAGGTCTCCTTTGATGAAGAACATGTTCTCACCGGTCCAGTGGAAGCACTAAGAGAGAGGAATTACACACGACACAACAGGTGAACCAGACGATTAGGACGGAAAAGGGATCAAAGGATCATTTAGGGATCAACAATCATGTAGGTTTACCTTAAACCGGGGACGCAGCAGGAACAGGAACGTCTCCCCTGTACCGTAAAACGTGTCGCTGGGCCGCAAAGGGTGCGAGAGGAAACCGCCAAACACCTAGGAGAGAGAAAAACATGAGGTGCAGCAGTAATGAGCGGCCCGAAACACATGACAGGCATGGAGGTGAGGGTCTGACCTGCTCGTTGTGGTCCCGGATGATGAGGAGGACGGGCGAGTCCGAGGCGCCCAGCTTCCTGTAGAGCGTTTTGAGACTGGCGCCGTGCTTGCTGGTGCTGTACGCCAATTTCCACGGGTGACCCACGGTCCGCGGAGGCAGCTCGTTCGACAGCTGGGGACAAAATAGCACAACATTGAAAAGTAAATAAATAAATAAAAGGAAGATGTTTGATGTTTGAATGCTGGTCAGATATTTCTGGCTAGTGGACAATATAATACCAAGGATTGACCAAGGATTCATCGGATACACTCGCTGACGGTCCACCATCCAAAAAATTACCCCAAATAATTTGACGGGCGGGTGGAGGGGAGCTGAGACGAATGAGAAACAGTCAGTGGCCAATTTAAAGGAAACGTCATTCGTATGCAATACACCAAGAGAACGGTAACGGTGTGAAAGCTTGACCCCTATCACAAAAGGACCTGTTATGCTTTGAAGGAATTTAGCTGGCATGGTTTGGGTCATTGCAAATCAATACTTAATAATCAGTTACTCTGATTGATCACATGACCAATATAGCGAAAGCTTTTTCGGCCTGATGTTTGTGGTCTCTTCCAGGATGACAGTGCCCCTATTTAAATAGATTTTATGCAGATTTTTGTCAATGCTGATGCGTATTTGAGCAGTTCTGGTGGCTCTAGGTGGGTCAACACATTACTAAGCATCTTTATACGCTAGGTGTGTGTGTGTGTGTGTGTGTTTTCTAACCTCTCTGACTTGCTGGGCGTCTAGTATGAGGCTCTGCTTCAGGATGTCACTCAGTCCGTCTGGTTCCTTGTCTAAGGGCGGAGACTCCCTCACCCTGCTCTCCTCCACAAACACCATCTACACACCACAAACCAAAACCCTCACGTCACCACGTCACCATTGCTGAACCCTCGCGTGTCCAAAAATGACGTTTTAGTTTTGTCCCTTATGTCTTTGTGTCCATATAATTTGCTCCAGGTACTTCTTTCCAGTAGACAGAGGGGCGGCTCTTAATTGTGTCTAAACTGAGCGACTAAGCAAACAAGTGCACCTCCCAATAGCTAGGCTGTGTCGGCCTCCCCTCCCTTGTACCTTAGCCAATCTTGTCTATGCAGACGCTCAACCGGCTCATTTGGATACCCAGATCCCAATGCGACTAAGCAAACATGTAAGTATCGGGTGCCCCCCTTACTTGGCACTGAATTTGGATGTCCTCATTTTCTCATCTTAATCTGGCGACCTCTGCCTGCCGCGGAACACCAGTTGCTGGTGAAGGAAAGTTGCATCCTCAGCATGTCAGGAGGACCACACTAATTCTTCTATATTCCTCCACCGCTTCGACTGGACAGTTGGAGGTGACCTCTTAACCAGCTGTCCTTGGTTTTTTAGACACGGCCAATTGTGTCAGGGAGCGTTAATGCTTTGTGTCCTTTTTTTTTTTTTTTTTTGGTAAAATGGATGGTACCATGTCGTCGGATGTTTGTGTAGCTTGGACTTTCTGTACATGGACGTTCAACTTTTCACTCTTGTTTTGCCTCTGTCCCAACTTTTTTGAAGTGTGTTGCAGACATCACAAATTCTAAATGTGTTTATAATTTACCAAATACAAAAAAAAATACTTTATTTGCTACTTTAATCAGATAAATAAAGATTTAAGAGAATGAACAATGAACAGTCACATATCCTAATCTTTTTTGCATTTTAATACACGTCCCAACTTTTTTGGAAATGGGGTTTGTATCGTAGGACCTCGTAAACATCGACAGTTCGTACACCCACCTCCCACTCGTCTCGAGTGCGCTCGTATCCCGGAGACGCCTCCTCTCCTTCCTCCCGGTCATCCAAGATCACAAAGTCGTCTTCGTCCCACACGTCCTCGTCCTCGCCCCCCTCCACGATGCACAGGTCAGGCCTGTGCTGGCTCAGGTAGGCGTACAGCTCGTCCGAACTGTGGAGGAAGAAACGTCACGTTATATGAACGACACGTTGTAGTTGTAGCCTAGCGGTTAAGGTACAGGAGTAGTAATCGAAAGGTGGCTGGTTCAAGCCCCACCAATGCCAGGTTGCCACTGTTGGACCCTTGAGCGAGGCCCTTAACCCTCAATTGCTGAGACAATATACTGTCACAGTCTCTTCGGATAAAAGCGTCCGCTAAATGCTAATGTATAATGCTGCAATCATGCATCTATAACGCATTTCGGAGTGTCTCCGCCCCTCACCTGTCCTGCTGCAGGACGAACCAGGCGTCTCTAGGCGGCACCGTTCTGGCTCTGCCCAGCTCCAGCGACCCGAATCCCTTTCTCCTCGCCACCTGCGGCTTCTGGCGCATCCTCACGAACATCAAAGACCCAAAACAGCTCCGCGCTGGCACGTCCGGGTCTGGAGAACAATGGACAGTAGGTAGAGTCATGCTGGCAGGACGGAGGAAACGATCTAAACTCATCACGTATGTCAGCGAGTTTACCTGAGCTCTGTTTTCCTGAGCAAGGATCTGTTTTTAACTCCAGCGCGAGCCGCTCAAGGTGCCGCTCCACCTCGGCCATGTCCCTGCTCTCCTCGGCCTCCTCGTCCTCCTCCCTAGTGTCCGTCCTGCCGTCCCCGCCCGTGCCCGCTGGCAGGTCACGTTGCACCGCAGTGGAAGCCGCAGTGGTTTTGCTCTGCGACTGCGATGCCTTTGATTCAGGTAAGGTGTGCATCTTTTTGATCTTGATTGGGTCTTTTGATGTTTTGCTCTTTGATGTTTTCTTTCTTTGATGACTTTTCCATCTATGATAATACAACACCAGGGGGTCACAAATACTTGCTGATTATTATTAATTATTATATATATTTATTATTATTAATTATTTTATTATTTTATTTTTTATTTTATGTATTTATTTTTTATTTACTCTATTTATTGATCCATGGGGATCAATTAAGAAATCTTATATTTAAAAAAATTAATTTAAAAACATGACAGTTTAATTTTGCTATAGATCTGGCTTTAGTTTAGAGAGATCACATTTTCCTCCATTTCTCTCAATTTGGTCATTTCCAGTTCCCTAATACAACTCCTCAGGGTGCAGACCAGCACCAGCCAGTATGAGATTCCCACAGATCTGTTCCAAATAATTCCCTGTGCTCCTCCACCCATTGATGGCAGAACGGGTCACTGTTACAGCAGCAAGGAGAAGAAACCCTGTCAGATGGCCGATTGTGTCTGTTGAGGGCCCGGCCAGGCTGGTAGCACCGCAAAATTTAAAGATGAGATAAAGAAATACGAACCTGTTGGTGGCTCGGCTGAAGTGGACGCGCGAGACATCGGAGAAGAAGGCGACGGACGACAGATCGTCCACGCCGCAGGAGAACAGATATTCCTCACAGCCGTTCTCCCGGACCAGCGGGAGAGACTTGTGCGGGTCGAAGAAGATCTTATTGGCCGCCACCAGCAGAATCCCAGAGACCACGCCCTAAACACACAAACCGGTAATCATTACATATACAGGAGATATATCCTCCGCCCACTGTGAGCCACTCCTTCTTGTCCAACGTTAGTCTACTGTTACGATCCAAATTTCATGATCAGAAGAATTTATTTTTTTATTCTGTACTCACTTTGCGGTCGGTGATGAAGCGACAGAAGAGTTTGAGGTACGGCAGATCCGACGACCCCGCTCCCTGTGTGCACTCCGGCGGGAGAGCCAGCAAACACAGCTGACCGTCGGGCATCGGCACCGCTTCCACATCCTGACAGCAATGGATCGGAAAAACATCAAATAAAATAAAATTAAATTAAACATCTAATAGTCCTCATACCAGACGGACGCCCTTCCTCACGCAACCCTCTTATTGCTATCCGGGCTTGGGACCTGCACTGAGCGCACTGACAAGTGCACCTCCCAATAGCTAGGCTGTTTCGGCCTCCCCTCCCTCGTACCTTAGCCAATCTTGTCCATGCAGACGCCCAACCGGATGATTTGGATACCCAGATCTTGGATACACCAATCAGGCATAACATTATAACCACCTTCCTAATATTGTGCTGTATAGACCCAAACGCCACATCTGTTCTGCACTGGAAAAAAAGTGATTCTTATTTCTCTCACTGTTCCACTTCTGTTCTCCTTTTTCGGTTTCGGGTCTTTTATTAAAGTTGTGAGACTTGACGAGTTACTATACAAAAAATGCAATAAAATAAAGAATTGGCAGTAAACAAAACAATATAAACGTTTTTTATTTTCATTTAGTTTCTTGAGTTACAAGGTCTACGATGTTGTTACTACACACCGCTCTGATCTGTCATGATCTTATTAAAGACAAGAATAGTATAAACCTCTCTGGTACGTTGAGCTTTCCACGCTGTATAAACAATAAAGTACAAACATGAACATGCTCACCAGCAGCTTGTCATACTCCGCGTCCGTGGACGGCGACACCAGGGACATGGGGCTCACGGCGTCCAGTTTGGGCTCGGAAAGTTGGAGATGTGTTGCAGAGAGTTTCTAAAGACGAGTGAACAGAGGCATGATGGGATATAAAAATATCTACTCAGGTTTCACTTCCCTGTTTCATGAAGTTTATAGCTGAGCCGAGAAATGCAAACACTGACTGACTGATGGACTGATGGGTTGAATAAATGACTGTTGGACAGACGAATGGACTGACTGATGGACTGACATTAACTGACCTGACTGATGGATGGGCAGAAGAAGTGAATAAATTACTGTAAATTACTGACTCTTGAACTGATGGATGGACTGAAGGATTAACTGACCTGACTGACTGACAGACTGACTGATGGACTGACATTCACTGACCTGACTGATGGATGGACTGACTGACAAACTGACATTAACTGACCTGACTGATGGACAGACCGATTGACTGACTGACCGATGGACTGAAGGATTGATTGACTGACTGATGGATGGGCTGACTGGCCGATTAACTGACCTGACTTATGGATAGCTGACAGATTAACTGACCTGACTTATGGATGGACTGACTGATGAACTGACAGATTAATTGACCTGACTGATGGATGGACTGACTGACCGATTGACTGACTGATGGCTGGACAAAATAATTAAATAAATTACTGTAAGTTACTGACTGTTGGATGGACTGAGTGATGGACAGACAGATTAACTAACCTTACTGTCAGGTCAGTCAGTTCCTCAGTCCATTCGTCAGTCAGTCCAGAACCGACTGACCTGACAGAAATCCTCCGCCGAGCCCTGACCTCAACCCCACTAAACAACATTTTGGATGAATTGGAAAGCCAACTGTGAGGCAGGGCTTCTCATCCAACATCGGTGCCAGACCTTACAAACAATCCTTTTACTGAATGGGCAAAATGTAATAAGAGTAGAGGACGAGCTAATTTATTTACATTTTTTTGAACAGGGGTGTCCAAACTTTTGTTAATCTTACTGTGTACCACTAGGGGGAGCCACAAGAGCCTGATCTCATTACTGTCCCATTAAAACCTCCCCAATCCTCCTGTTGTACCTGTGTGGTTAGGTTGGTATCTGCTGGTACGCTGCTAAAGTGAGAGGCCACACTGAACACCGTGTCCTCCTGATGTACCTGTTAAACACACACACACACACACACACACACACACCATATCACTTCCATAACGGTGTATATCAGACAAAATGTGTGATCCGTGGATTGTTTACCTCTAAAAACTATTAGCAGAGAGACGTTTCATATGTCATCTAACAAAGCATGATGGGTACTGGGGAAACACTGCAGTATTTACGTTTAGCCAGAGAGAAACACGCAGGCCAGGGTGGGAAAACGGTTTTAATAAAAAGTAGTCTACAGTCGCGCGGTCACAGGCGACTGACGTCTGGCTTTTTCCCACACCGCTTAGATAAATAGCTGGATTGGAATAAGTAAACGCCTCCTATAGTTTCGTTTACCTTTATTTAAAGAGGACGGCTAAGCGCAGCCAGCTAACAGCAACTCGCAGACAGGCGAGACTTGTACATGTCTGACCAGGTTCGTTTTTTAGAATTATACTTTCATATTTTACTACCACTTTATTCCGATGTGAATTTTATTGTGAATTTCGCCGCTGTGGGACTAATAAAGGTTTATCTTATCTTATGTTTATCTTATGTGGGTCGCAGTGGGTCCACACCGGACAGGACACCCCAATACTTTTCTCTGTACTGTGTAGTTTGAGTAGTTAAGGAGTTCCATACCAGGTTCAGTAGTTAGCAGTAAGCAGTTCTAAAGCTAGGTGGATTTAAATAAAGACTAGAATCACTGTACTGCGATAAACCTCCCTTTTAAAAGCCCGGAAACGTCCATACCGAACACAAATATAAAGTTTTAGCATTACCAGAGCCTTTTTGGACAACGCTGCTCCATTGTAAAGCTTCAGCAGGAATTTTTGTAGCTCCATAAATCCGAGACTGAATCAGGGTGAACGCTGAAGACTGACGGCATGTCGGCGACCTTTGCTCCAAACACCACGAGGAGTTTAGTGCGCTGTGATGTAACAGCGTGACCATAATATCCGCAGAGTCTGATAATCTATATATAGAGTGTCAGGGTGTGTGTGTGTGTGTGTGTGTGTGTGTTACTCACCTCTTGCTCAGAGTTCCTGCTGGATTCAGCCTCTGATTTGATCTCCGTTGTTGGGACATCGGCAGGAAACGCGGCCTCTGTGTAAACATCGGATATCAGATAACTTTTCTTACGAAGTGCTATCGGCCACCCGGGCGTCCACACAGACATGATTGGCTGTGTCTGGTGAGGAGAGGGTCGAATCCCTGCGATGGATTGCCACCCTGTCCAGGGTATTTAAGGGAATTCCTGCATTTTCTCAGTGTTTCCCAGTGGCTGGGATGAATAAATGAATACTTAGGGGTCCAGGTTTTTTTTTTTTTTTTTTTTTTACCCCTTTTTCTCCCCTTTTTTTTTAGCGCATCCAATTGTTCAATTAGCATCGTGCTTCCTCTCTGTCTATGCCGAACCCTGCCCTGACGGAGGTGATTGAAGCTAACCCGTATCCCCTCCAAAACACGAGCAGCAGCCAGATGCATCTTCGCCACCCACACATTGACGAGTTTGGCGCCACCTAGCGTTGCATGCGGAGAGACACACCCTAAGGGCACCCTCTCCCATCTCTGTGTAAGCGCCTCCAATCAGCCGGCAGAGAACGCAATCGCATTCTGACAGAGAGAGACCCACATCCGGTTCTTTGTCCCACCCCCCGCATGAGCAACCGGCCAATCGTTGCTCATATAGCCACTCAGCTTCGAACCGGTAAAGCAAGGCTGGATTCGATACGACGCTTCTCAGAATCCAGCCCTGGTTGCAGCGCGTTTCTTTTTACCGCTGCGCCACCTGAGCGGCTAGGGGTCCAGGTTTTGTGTTCCTTACACCAAGTGGACTTCAATACTAAGGATTTTTGAATAGCAGCGCTGGCATGTATTCCAGCTTTGAGAAGGTCATGACTTCATGTTGGGGTCATGGCGCGGTGGTATTTTTTGGGGTATTTGAGACACGTCTTAAAATCTATTTTCAAACTATCCGGCTCCTTCATAACTTTGTTGGTTGCCTCATGTTGACCTGATATCTTTTACAGCTGATTCATATTTACCAGACTGACCTGCACTTGTGTGTTTGAGTCACTTTAACGTCATATCTAAAAAGGAAACTAGTCCCTCATTTTCTCACCTTTGAGGTAATACTGCCTCAGCTTGGGGTTACGGATACGGTGACGCCCGGAGGACGTATCCCAGGGTCCCGTGACGAACCCGGGAGGTCGTGTGATTCCCGCGGGCAACTTGGTACCCAGCCTGTGAGTAGAAATAAGAGACTGGTCAAACACAGTAAGCGTACGGTACAAAAGTGCAGATACACAGAATAAGAAAGCGAAACTGGCCTGTTCTTGACATTGCTGAAGTATCCGCCCCTCGTCTTGTCTCTCCGTGGATGCTCCATGGAATTTGGGGCCGGATTCCAGCAGTCGAGATTTTCAGTAGACGAGAAATGGGATTGAAAATTTCACATCCAGCTGCACGTCCGGACACACACTGCTCCGCTTCTCCCTCATCCTCGTATGGTGGTAGAACCTGTGGTGGGAAAGTCAGAAACGATTTAGGTGTGTGTGTGTTGTGTCCTAATTACAATACCACTACAAATATACAGAAGTGCAACACATAGAGCATGAAATATTTACTGATATAGCCAATAGTGCATTATACTGTCTTTTAATATGGTGCTATTTGGGACTTGACTTTCTATTCCCTATATAAGTGCATCATAGGTTATAAATTGGCTATTACATATATGTAAACTACTAAAAATCCAAAACAAGCTCATCCACTCTCACAGTATTTGTGTGTCACACTACTTGTTTCCAAGTCCCTGATTTCTGTTTAGTATTAAAATAAAGTCAAATCATCCAATATTCTGCTTTTGATATTTATTCATCTCTGATTGATAAAGCTCTGATTTGCCAAGACATGGACTCAAGACACAAGACCAGTTACCAGCAGGTCACGGTAAACAATGTGCATGTCTGGTCATCCATAAGATTTGTGGGACCAGTTGAATCCTTATTCCATTGGTCAAGTGTCCAGATTCAAAGCCTGGATACCCACTGTAGGTGCTTTTGACGGTGGATAGGAGTTAGCATGGGCACTTTGACTGACCTGCGACTATGCAGTGTTTTGAGACACATTCACCTTATTACACAGTAATAATCAGTGTACAGGATTGGAGTTTACTTAATTCACAAATTAAGAATTATTAAATTCACTGGATTATTACGTATGTTTTTGGGAAGTGCTCAGGATTCAAACCAAGACATATTGCCCGGCCAGGCATCTACACAGACATAATGAGCTTTTGTGCTGAACGTTCCAAGGCAAATTTCTTTGTACTTTGTACATTTTGTAAAAAATAAGAGCGGTTCACCACTGATGATTCAAACCCAGACGTATCGCCAGACCAGTTGTCTAACTGTGCTTGTAACTTTATGGTGTTCATTTGTATTCTTGGGTAAGGTAAGCTTCTGGTTAAAGTGTATATTTTTGCTGTAACTTGTTCTAGACCCTGTCTTTGTAACTTTGATTATTAACATTGCTAGAATTGAAGTAGCATTTAACTATTGTTAAAAGATAGTCTGTTGATGCATTAATCTGTGTTTTGCTGATTGGTTAAAGTGGTTTCAGGTGACTGTTGTTAGAGGCTTAGGTGTGAATTGAGGGGCAGGGCTAAGCTTAGTATAAAATTAAAGCTCCGTCTGTAGCGGCTGGTCTTCTCGATCACTAGGTTTTTTTTTCTATTAATCTAAACCTGAGTAAGTACTATCAGTCTCTGACATTATTCAATCTATCAAACTTTTTTTCTCAGCATGTGCTACTCAAACATTCCTGTGCTTATATCTCACAGACCCTGCAGACATCAGAGGGCACATTATAGGAACAGCAACGCCAGCAACCTCATCTATCCCCAACTGTTGCAACAGTCTCAAACAGTGGTGGTAGGTGGGGTCTGGAACTGTCAATCAGCCGTCCAGAAAGCTGACTTTATCTCAGCTTTTGCACTTTCTCACAGCCTTGACTTCCTGGCACTGACTGAGACATGGATCACCACCGAGAACTCAGCAACACCAGCAGCCTTATCCTCTGCCTACACCTTCTCTCATACACCGAGAGGATCTGGTAGGGGTGGAGGCACAGGTTTGCTCCTGACCAGGAAATGGCAATTCACTACTGTGAATGTTTCTCACCTTAACATTTCATCTTTTGAATTTCATGCTATTACTGTTACTTTTCCGATTACTCTTCATATCATTGTAATTTACAGACCACCTGGCTCATTGGGAGACTTCATAGAAGAGCTGGATGTTCTTCTGAGTTTCTTCCCTTCAGATGGAACTCCTCTGACTCTTCTTGGTGACTTTAATCTCCCTACACTTCAGTCCTCATGTCTTCTTCCTCTTCTTTCATCTTTCGACCTCCTCTTTAATCACAGCCCTCCGACACACAAAGGAGGCAATCTTCTGGACCTTGTCTTCAGTCGTCCAACTTCTGTTCTGGACCTCACTGTCACCCCACTCCACCTCTCTGACCATCACTTTGTGTCCTTCTCTCTCTGTCTCCCAACTCTTCCTACCTCCAACCACACTTTCACCCTTAAAACACGCCCCAATCTTCACTCTTTATCTTCCTCCCTGTTGATCTCCACCATCCTAACTTCACTACCTAACCCTGACATTCTTGCTACCCTTCCACTCAACTCTGCAACTAATACTCTACTTTCTTCTCTTTCAACATCTCTCGATCAGCTCTGCTTCATGCTATCTTTTCCTCTCTTCTAAACCCTCCTCCTCCTCCCCCATCTGCCTCTCTCACTGCTACTGACTTTTCAACATTCTTTCAGGACAAGATCGACAAAATCAATCAAACCTTCTCTCCGACTGACCCACTTTCAACTGACCCTCAACCCACCAACACACTCACCAGCTTCACCCCACTCACCATGGATGAGGTTACACAGCTCCTCTCATCCAGCAATCCCACTACATGCACACTTGACCCTATACCATCCACCATCCTCAAAGACATCTCACAGGACCTAATCCCCTTCATCACACCCATCATCAACAACTCCCTGACATCAGGTGTTGTCCCTACTGCTTTTAAGAAGGCTCAGGTCATTCCCCTTCTTAAGAAACCTACACTAGACACTACAGACATTAACAACTACAGACCTGTCTCACTCCTCTCTTTTCTATCCAAAATTCTTGAACGTGCTGTCTATAACCAACTATCTGCCTTTCTTACTCAGAATGATCTCCACGATCAGTACCAGTCTGGCTTCAAGGCAGCGCATTCTACGGAAACAGCTCTTGTAGCGGTTACTGAGAAGCTTCATGCAGCCAAAGCAGCCAAACTGTCATCTGTCCTTATTCTTCTTGACCTCTCTGCGGCCTTCGACACAGTGAATCACAGCATTCTCCTGTCCACTCTCTCCAACCTTGGAGTAACAGGTTCAGCATGGCAATGGATGGCCTCCTACCTAGAAGGGCGCTCCTACCAAGTGTCATGGAGGGGATCCATATCTCCCCCATGCACTCTCTCAACCGGTGTTCCTCAGGGCTCTGTACTCGGCCCACTTCTTTTCTCTATCTACACCCGCTCTCTGGGCAAGGTCATAGCCTCCCATGGCTTCTCCTACCACTCCTATGCAGATGACACTCAGCTCGTTCTGTCATTTGCTCCTTCAGACACGCAAGTCTCAGCTCGCATCTCAGCATGTCTGCGAGATATCTCACAATGGATGTCGGCTCATCATCTAAAACTTAATCCCAGCAAGACAGAGATGTTGCTCATTCCTGGAGATCAGTCTCCAACCCAGGACCTAGTCATTTCTCTGGATGACTCCCAGATCAGACCATCTGATAAGGTAAGAAGTCTTGGTGTTGTTCTTGATAACCAGCTGACATTCTCTCCTTATATAGCCAACATGACAAGAGCGTGTCGGTTCCTCCTGTACAACATCAGGAAGATTCGGCCATTTCTCTCCAGGGAAGCTACCCAGATTCTGGTGCAATCACTTGTAATCTCACGGTTGGACTACTGCAACTCCCTTCTGGCTGGAGCTCCCATGTCCACGATTAAACCCTTACAGCTCATTCAAAATGCAGCTGCCCGTCTGGTTTTTAACCAACCCAAACACTGCCACATCACCCCACTGCTGCGTTCTCTTCACTGGCTTCCTGTAGCTGCACGCATTCAGTTTAAAACACTGACGCTCGCCTACAAAGCCAAAAATGGACCAGCCCCAAGCTACCTTCGGGGTCTAATCAAACCCCGCTCTGTACCACGCAACCTCCGAGCCTCTAGTCTCGCTCGACTTGAGCCTCCATCCAGGACTAGAGGAAGACAAGCATCAAGGCTCTTCTCTGTTCTAGCGCCCAAATGGTGGAACGAACTTCCTCTGTCTGTCCGAACATCTGAGTCTCTTGCTGTCTTTAAAAAACGATTAAAAACCCACCTTTTTACTAAACACTTAGGCTGACTTGTACTTATTTACTAACAATCTTTTCCATTTAAAAAAAAGATTTTAAATGCAGATTTGTGTTCTTCGACTGTTGTTTACCTAAACTTGAGAAATGAAATGTTCACTATAGAAGCACTTCTGTAAGTCGCTCTGGATAAGAGCGTCTGCTAAATGCTGAAAATGTAAATGTCTACACAGACACAATTGGCGCCCTGTTTAGGGTATTCTCGCCTTGCACACAGTGTTTCCAGGTGGTACTGGACCTACTGCAACCCTGACCAGGATAAAACAGTTGATAAAAATGAATGAAATGATGTACTTTGTACCTCAGCTCTATTCTTCTTCTTATTATTATTATTATTATTACTATTATTACTATGAGTGCACTGTATAGGGTATGAGTATGATATAATGGGGTGTACACCCTATGTAGTGCACAACGTGACACAGGAATCACCTGAGTGTTCATATGATTGGCATTTATAAAATCTCAGTCATCTTGTGATCTTGTTGATAAGTGATTGTAATAAAGCTGCGTTACTGGTTTAGTGACTCAGTACTGCATTATTACTGAACCACACCTGATCAGCTGACCAGCCATAATAATGACACTGCATCCTTTCCTTCAATGTAATTACAATAATTACAGACCAACACAAAAGAACTAAACGGTTTTGTAGTGTTTAATGTTTTAGTGTTTAGTGAATAAATGAATAATAACAAAGACGAGCAGCGCGTCCATGTAAGTCAATGTGATATTATGGAAGGATTATAGACACAGTAGATGCTACTGATTCTGTCCACATCCTAAAGAATAAACCCATATTTGTAGTATTACAAAACCAAACAAAGCAATATTCCTAACGTATTATATTATAGTATATTATATAACAGCACTGAACCACTGACCTTCCCAAGAGCGCACGATCAACCCCAAACAGAGCTGCTCACCGCGGATGCTCTCGGTCTCTATGAACTGCTGTGTGTTTTACAGTAATGTTGTTTATCCTACCCGTTTTCAATATACGCCCGCCTCCTGTATTATGATTGGCTAAAACTTGACAAGCATCCTTGTGATTGGATAAATTAAAAATAGTTTACAAATTACCGTTATTACAAAGAACACATACAGTATATTCTCTCTTTCTTTATGACTTTATTTATTTAGTCTTTTTTCTTTAGAACTTATTATTTATTGGACTCCAGTAGTTTAGAGAAAAAAAGTAAACAATAAACAATAAACATAAACAATATATGCAGATATATAAGTATAAATATAGAAATAAAGATATCGTTATAGTCAAGGACGGATTAAGGATAGTCTGGGCCCCTGGGCAAAGAGTTGAGCTCACTGTTGGACATATTGTCAGGCATGAAAAGAACATCAAATAGCTCAGTTAAGTGTGTGTATGCATTCAAACGGTGGTTGAGACAGGACACAAGTTTGTCAATGACAACATTGAAAGTTTCGATCCGAAACTTGTCCTTTCCGTTAAATGCTACACCTGGCTCAGTACTATCATCAGACATAATTTTGCGCTTCTTTGTACACTGGAGGTCATGCCTGTACTCTTGGGAGACAGCAGTGGTGACATTTAAAGCAGCCCCTTCAAACACCTCAAAGTTATCTCTCTGTGCTGCCACAAAGTCTCGTAAAGACAAGAGAAGTTGTGTAGCTGTACATATGTCAATATCATGCTTCTGCAGCTGCAGGCTTGTGGCTTGGAACCTCTGTAGTATTGTGTCCCAGAAGTATGCCATGAAGGCCATCTCCAACGTGTCCAATTTGTCACAGAGTGCAGAGGCTTCACTTCGAGTTACACATTTCTCCTCCATATCTTTAGACATATCATTCAATGCCTCTCTCAGTTGTGCATAATATTTCCAAAGAGCCTTAGTTGACTCAGCTCGTGCGCTCCATCGAGTACCTGACAGTGATTTCAGTGTGAGTTTGATATCAGTATCACGGAAAACCTTTCCCCACCTGTGTGTAGATGATGCACAAAATGTGTACATTGCCTGTACAAAGTCAAAAAAACGTCCAGCTTCTGGGCTACTGTCAACAGCATTGACACCAACTAAATTCAGTGAATGTGCTGCACAGGGGACATAACAAATCAAAGGGTTTCTTTGTTTAAGATGAGCTTGGACTCCATTGTACTTTCCCGACATGTTACTTGCATTATCATATGACTGGCCCCTACAGTTGGATAAGTCTAGGCCCAGATTCTCCACCATAGCAACGGCACACTCTGCCAAACTGTCCCCACTATGGTTTTCAATAGGCTCAAAAGCTAGAAAACGCTCAACTACATGTCCGTCATTATTAACAAACCTGAAAATAAAAGTAAGTTGGTCCACATGAGCAAGGTCTGGAGTGGAGTCAACTATAACAGACAAGTATTTTGGCTAGGGCCCAAAAGCATGGCTAGGGGCCCCAAAAGCATGGCTAGGGCCCCCAAGAGGCCCTGGGGTCAAAGTCCCTAATAGTCAGAGGATCCTTAAAATGGAGGGCCCTCGGAAATAAAAACATATTATATCATAAATGTTGATAGGCATCGCAAAATGTTTTGGGCCAGGGCCCCCCCTGGGGCCCCCTGACCTCAAGGGCCCCTGGGTGCTGGCCCCACTGGCCCGGTCAGTAATCCAGCCATGGTTATAGTTATAAATATATACAATACATCGGTTATGAGTATATTTATAGACCAGTGGCGGCTGCTGGTCTTTCAGAGGAGAAGCTCATTGTTGGCTTACATCATAAAATTTGTCAATTTATTTACACATAAATTCTGCCCTCCGTTCCTTTTACAAGAAAATGGCCTGAAATGGGTTGCAGCAGTTTGTCTTTCGACTTCACTCGCAAAATCCGCGATGGGACTGAAGCTCCCAGTGATTAAGTGACTAATGAAGTGTATTGCTTTGGCAATACGAATGTCCCTATTTGTCATGCCAACAAAGCTTCTTTTGAGTTTGAGTTTGAGAAGTGACGGTGTAGCACTTAAACTAGCTGTCAATCAAAACGGGATTCAGCCTTTCCACTGATCCTCCAATCATCTTGCAGAAGCTCAGCGTCCAGACCCACCCACAGCTCCGTTCACCCCCAGAGACGCTCAGCGTCCGGGGGCGGGACAAAATCGAGGCATTTATCCAATGACCGGCGAGTTTCTGAGCATAAAAAAAAACCTCAACGCAGTCCCATAGAAGTGAAGAGACGCTCAGCTTCTGCGGGCAAATGCATTGACGCTACGGGAATTTATGAGTTAAGTTAAGAAAATCGAGTCGATTTGTGATAATTAGGTGATTCTGAACGAACTCGTCTTCGAGATGAACGTGTTCTAACGCATTTGTAGTCAATGAAATGTTAACACAACTGTACATATTTCACCATTTAATTTTGGACATTTTAGGGGAAGCTGAGCTTCTCTTGCAGTCTTAGAGAAATCGCCACTGTTATAGACAATAAATATAAACAATTATAAACATTGTCTAATATCCATTGTTAAATATATATATATATATATATATATATATATATATATATATATATATATAGAGAGAGAGAGAGAGAGAGAGAGAGAGAGAGAGAGAGAGAGAGAGAGATCAGATATCGGTATGAATAAGTATAATAGTGGTAATATATTAATACTAATAATTTTGTCTACTTTATTTATATTTCATGATTTTTTATTTTTAAACATGTATTTTTCTATTTTAAAATAAACTAAATAGACTGTTTTTTGCGTTTTAAATCTTTTTTGTTTCAAAACGATATTTTATCATTCAAAAATCACCAAGTATTTATAGATTTATTTTTATTTCCAAGCTATTTATTTAACATTCTGCTTTAAACATTCTTTTTTTCTACTTCTTCTTTATAGTATTATTATTATTATTATTATTATTATTATTATTATTATTATTATTGTGGTATTCAGAAAAATTACTGACATTTAAAACCTTTATTTTGTCTCTCGCGTTTGATTGGACGGTGTGAGTTGTGGTACTGAAATTGACCAATCACAGAGCTGCGTTATCATCCTGACTCCGGTATCTGGGTTAGCTTAGCTTAGCATAGCTATTAATTTACGTATTTTTTCTGCACCGGGACAGGACAAGATCCACAGATCGTACAGTTATACAAGAAAAAAAATGAATTATTTTAATCAATAATGGTTTGTATTACACAATTTACTTCATAATTTATTGTGTAACTAAAGGATTTTTTTACTTAGTGGTTTCATGGATAGTCGGTATTTTTCGGGCTGTGTCCCGAATTGCGCATTGTTGTATGTGTAGGGTATAAGATATGCAGTGAGTGAGTGACTATTATTCACCCTGTATAGGGAACCTAATTTAGTGGGGTTAGTGATTTAGGATTCAGCCACAGGGTTGTATAGCATTGGGCAAGGAAGCTAACTAGCTGTTGAAGGAGAGTCAACTCATGGTACGCAAAGGTTATTAGTAATTCATATAAATATATCTAAACAAAGGATATTTAACTAAAGTATTTAATGTTTAAATATTAGAAAGGGACGTTTAAGTGGCGATTTGCACTCAGTTATAGACATGTTAACCAATGCGGTAGCTATGTTGTGTTAGCTTCAGTCGCTACTCAGTTCTTGCTTAGATACAGCAGAAGACTAATCACATTTTTTTTTTTTAATAAACTTATCTAAACAATCAAAATATCAATGCAGGATAATGCATGATAACACACAATAACATCTAATATTTAAACAGCATTTATGCTATTATTATTATTATTAACGTATTGCTTATTTAATGTTATACCTTATTGTGTATTATCCCCTACAAATACTGCATATATGGATAAAGGAGACCGAGATCGAGATCTACCAAACATTTTAAGCCTCACAACTTTACTTTAATTATGTTTCCATTTGGTGTGAACGTAAATGGAGCTTCACTTAATTCTGGTGTTCATCCAGCCTCTTTTTGAATAGATTCAGAGTTTGTGTGGGATACATCACGTGTTTGCACCATAGGGTGCACCAGCTTCTATCAAGTTGGTTCCCTTATTTGTTGTCTGTTATAAGAGCATACAAAGCAGTAGTAACTTAGTGGTCACTACAACCTGCTGTGTTTCATTTCTTTTCTTGTAGATGCTTGGTGATCCCACTGCAGCAGGCTGAAGACTCAACACCATGTCCTCTATCCTGCAGTAATATTAACTTGAGCAGTTGTGTGGTGGCTTTAAATCCTTTGGTATAGAATGGAAACTAGAGCGGTAAGCATCCTTCTAACCACAGTGATGGCAAACAAGAATCACATCAGTTTGTTGTTGTGTTTAAAATGTCCTCTTAAAAACGAGATTATCTTGGCACTGCCCATTGCCCATATTGTCCACTGTGAAAGCAAAAACAGTTTAAATGTGTATTTTCCAGGAGGTTATTCCTATTTGGCAGAACAAGCCTCACGGTGCCACCCGAAGCGTGGTGAGGAGAATCGGCTCTACGCTGCCTCTAAAACCCTGTCCAAGAGCATGTTTCCAGGTAAAACACACAGTGATTTGTCTGTGCATATACACACTACTTTCTTCATGGACTTTTCAGGCTATTACATGTTAATAACCAGTAGTAGAAAGGACGGGGATATGAAATGGTAGTAAAAGGGGTAGCACTGTCGCCTCACAGCAAGAAGGTCCTGGGTTCAATTCCCCCTCATTTCTGTGTGGAGTTTGCATGTTCTCCCGGTGTCTGTGTGGGTTTCCCATGGGAGCTCCAGTTTCCTCCCACAGTCCAAAGACATGGAGATCTGGTCACACTGCTTCCAGACAAGTCCCTTACAATCAGGACGGCTTTTTAGGCAGCTGTAAACGGAGCATAGCGTTAGCTGGCAGCCTCCGTTGAATACACTTGATGTATGGTGTTTACATCTTGTTTATGATTAGGAGCTGCCGGGTCTTAACCTGCGCCAAACAGACGGGCCCCACGTGCCCACACTGGCCGACATTGCCTGGATCGCAGCCGATGAAGAGGAGACATTCGCCAGAGTGAGGTACGTTCCCGTTTCATACTCCAGGACTTGTTACCCGGTGTGAAGTACGCCTGCGAAATGTCTGTTCTCTTATGCCACCGGTCAGGAGCGACACACGACCCTTCAGGCAGGAGTGGAGGCCCACGCCTATGCTAGTGCTGCACAGGAATTCGTCCGTGCCCAACTTTAGACGAGAGGGCAAACGCTTGGAGGGCCTGAGAAAGCCGGGCATCACCGCCCTGAACCGAACCACCGCCCTGCAGGACGAGCTGGGCCGCCTGCGTGCACAGATTGCAAAGATAGTGGCGGGCGAGTCAGGTAAGACGATGTGAAAGCAAATAAATCAGAACCCCGGTACACGTGACCTGTACCAGCATTTGAATCTCAGTATTCGGACTAAACACCCACTTCTTTGTTTTGTTTTTTTATCTCTGTCAGACTCGAACCCCATCACCCCTGACCTCCTCTCTCCGGACGACACCAGCGTCGGCTTCTCCATGGCTCCTTTCGAGATGGCCGCCAACTACCACCCGGCGCCCTCGGCCTCCTTCGTCATCAGCGACGTCACCGAAGAAGACGAGGAGGAGGTGGAGGAGGATGAGGACGACGTTAACGTGCCCGAGCTGGCTCCTGACCCCGTACTTCCAGCCTCCATGACGGCCTCTGCGACCTTCGACCTCGATCGGCCCACCATGGATTTCCGCGAGGCGGAGGAGGACACGGTGTCGCTGTCCAAGTCCACCAGCTTTGCCGACGTCAAAGACATTCTGAAGGACATGAACCGCATGAAAATGAGCAAGGACAGGTGAGTAGGTGCAGGGGTTTTCATCCAGCTGTTTAACACCCCGCCCTGATAAATCCCTGTCAGGGGCGCCGTGATCTAACACTCTACCCGACCACTGCTAAGCTCTCGAGCTCTCGAGTTTTTATCTAAAGTGACTTACAGGACTGTGACAGTATATTGTCTAAGCAATTGAGGGTTAAGAGCCTTGCTCAAGGGCCCAACAGTGACAGCCTGGCAGTGGTGGGGCTTGAACCAGTGACCTTTTGATTACTAGTTCATGAGTTGGGGTTTGTTGTTGATGAGGTGCAGCTTAAACAGCGAACTCTTTTACCGTAATGAATATTTTAATGTTTTGTTCGACTATACATGATAACTGTGTGTGTGTGTGTGTGTATGTGTGTGTGTGTGCAGGTTTTCTCGCGGCTGTACGTCTCTGAGGGAGGAAGACTCGGCCTCCCTGATCTCCGAAGTTCTGAGGAAGAAGTTCACCCTACACGATGAAGATATCAGCATGAAGAAGTAACCGACGTGTCGTCCACGGTTCCCGTCCTCACCCTGCTCACCACGTAAGAACACGAAGACGCGGCTTCACATCACTGCTAGATTTCTAACCCAGTTCCAGCTACAACTGATTAATCGTGTCTGACTGGATCTTTCTTTCCTTCCTCTGGTTATTTTCCAGTTCATTCTTTAAGTTGTTTTTCATGTATTTATTTTTATTATTCGTTAAATCCTACTTGTTAATTTCCTGATTTGTGTATCGTCTTCTGTGCACCTTTGTCTTTAGCTCAGTCATTTTTGTTTCCTTTTCATTTCCTCTCTGTTCCTTTAGTTCTGCATTTGATTTATTTCCTAATTTTCTTTTTCATCTTCCTTTGATCTCCATTCTTGTTTTTGTCTCTCGGTTGACAGGCTTGTGCCAGCGGACTGTTTGCTGTGGAAACTTCACAGCGCCCCGCGATGCCGAAAATAAAACTCGCCCCCGTCACTTATTTACAGCTTGTTTACAGCTGCAGGAAAAAAAGAAAAGCTCTGTGCTCAGACTCTCTCTCTCTTTCATACACACACACACACGCAGTACACGCACGCACACACATACATACATACACATACATACACACACATACATACATGCAGTGTGTAACTAAATGGTGTGTTTGTGTGAATGTCCCACTGCAAACTGACCACATGGACAGACTACAACTGCGGACAGAATTATATAGATGTAGTGCAGACAGACAGACATAATAATGGACTGAAGAATGGATCAATGTAAATGACAAACTGACTGAACTAATAAATAAAAAAGAATAAAGAATTGTAAAGAATTGCTGCCCTCTAGTGGGCACAGTTGGCTAATCCCTGCAGCAGACAAAATTGGCCTCCAGTCTGCAGGGTGGGAAAGACCGGACTAATAAGGGTGGGGTTATAAATGCTGTGTAAGGGCATGTTATTGGGGCGTGGCTCTCCGTTTGGTGGACCTCACGCACAAATGCACCAAACTGGTATAATAAGAAGGGATTGGTGGATTGCTCACACGTCGGAGGGACGCCGTCGGGGTCCCCAGCAGCAGATTGGTTATGCTTAATTGCGAGAAAATGGGGGGAAAATGCATAAAAAATTAATTATTCGTAAAATTATGGATGGATAGAAGTACAGAAGGTTTGTGGATTGACGTATTGATGCATGAAATGACCTGAATGTACAGAATGACAGACTGGTGCTGAAATAAGTGGACTCATGGACAAAAGTGTGAACATACAAGACGACAGACTGATTAATGACTTGGCTGAAGGTTGGACAAGCTGCCTGATTTTTCTTTTTTCTTTTAATGTGCAAAAATGCTCCCTATATGAACCTCGTCCTAAAGACTGAAACGAGGAACGGTGACATTTTCATTCATCATGCAGAAACGTTTGTTGTAGTTGAACATTGTACAGTTTCATATCGGCCGGTTAAACAGAAACATTAACGTGTGTTTTTATGATTTATGATTTTAGACGCTCAGCTTCATTCTTCTACTAGAACTAAGTGTCTATTTTTATTCCATCCTCGCACCATTTCTACTTTGTGAAATCTTGCATTACATCCTGTAAACATTTATGATGAAACGATTGAGATTGAACTTGTTGGGTTTTTTTTATTGACTTGTTTTATGTTTGCAATAGTTGTGTAGAACTAGAACCATGGACGCTTCATTTAATGATTTTCTTTATTGTTATCATATATCTTTGTTTGCTTTATTTGACTGTTGTTTTGTGTGTGTTTTTTGAGTATTGTGTGTTTTTTGAATAGTGTGTGTTGTTCTGCATTTTCTCGAACACTAAGATGCAGATTATTGTTTAGGCTGCATTTTAATTCGCTGCAGTTTAACGTGTTTTATTAAAGTAGTAGTTTGGCTCTCTAAACATCCACAGTTCAAAAGTTGTTAATTAACCAAGAAACCAAGTTAATTTTGATGTCTGCATGTATCTGTAGGTACACACTTTAAATGGAGAGTCGACTCACGAAAACGATTCTGTACTATCTTGCGATGTGGTACATTTTGTCTGTTTTCGCCTCTCAAAATCTTCTCGTTTTTTCTTCATTTTACTTTATCTGATTAGTCTCATACATACGTACAATAATAATTTGTCATATCGGGCAATGAAAAGAGCTTTGATTCATTTCTTCCGTCTCTTGAAATGGAGAGTCGACTTAAATTTTAGAGTCGACTCACCAAAATGATTCAGTCCAATCTTGCAACGTGCTACACGTTATGTTCTCTCAAAATCTGATTAGTCTTATACATCCTGCATGTGTATATGTGTTGTCAGGGGATTTTAGTTTCCTTTTTGGCCAAACAATTGCTTTAATGTAATGTGGTGCCTCCTTTGAGCTGCAACATGAACAAAACCACTTTGAGGAAACACAGTGAAGTGTGTATGAGTGTTTTAGCTGGCTGGAGTCTCTACTGTGAAGTCAAGTGAAGTTGAATTGTGTTGTTATGATGGTTGATGATTATATGATGTGCATGACTGAACTAAAGTTTGAAGCATGGATGCTCATTCTCTTCTCTTGTTGCCTTAATTACACTAGGTGCAAGGCAGGGATAGTAAATAAAAGATGTCAGAAGTTTACATACCGTTGCTTTGTAGGGGATATGTATTGGTGCTCTTGGGGAAGAGACTGGGGTGCATACTTTTTTGCCAGAAATGTACGTGTGTGTGTGTGGCTCAAATGTTTAACTGTGGACGGTCAGATCTGTGTTCCAGAGACCTGTTTTTGGTGGTTCTTGGATTACTTTTGTCCTTGGAAGGATTTTGTTTGTTTGTTTATTAGGATTTTAACGTCATGTTTTACACTTTTGGTTACATTCATGACAGGAACGGTAGTTTATCTTCACACAAGGTTCATCACTTCACAAGGTTATATCGAACACAGTCATGGACAATTTAGTGTCTCCAATTCACCTCACTTGCATGTTTTTGGACTGTGGGAGGAAACCGGAGCACCCGGAGTAAACCCACGCAGGCACGGGGAGAACATGCAAACTCCACACAGAAAGGACCCAGACCGCCCCACCTGGGAATCGAACCCAGGACCTTCTTGCTGTGAGGCGACAGTGCTACCCACTTAGCCACTGTGCCGCCCTCCTTGGAAGGAAACGACTGTTCCATGTACTTAATAAGTGCAGTTAGACTAGTGCCACAGAGCTATAAACAGTCAATTCTAAATAATAACAGTGATTCTGAAGGCAATTTAAATTTAAAGCCATTATTACATTTGCTTCCATTAATTACTGAAATAACAGGACTGCTGTCCTTAACACGCCTATGTAAACTTTTGACACGTAGCACATGTGTGATATACAGTGTTGCAGTAGATATTATCTAACCTTAAATGAAGCATTTAGCATCTCAGGCACTTCTGAATTTTGACCCATTACCTCATATATGCATCGCCAAGCCTTCTGAACTCTACTACGTATAAAACTAAAACTATTACCAATCATATTACAAGAAGCATCAATAAAGAAAATATACTGTTCACATGCAGCCATGCTTAATTTTAAGGGAGAATTTCTCTGCTGGTTGGCTTACAAACATCCATGGGGTTATGGGGTGTCTGTGATGAATTTGGGTGTGCGATCTGTGCTTTGTGGTTATATTGAGTGTTTAATGTTAATAAAAAGTGCACTAGACGTGTTCAAGACTATATAAACCGCTATAACAGAACTGAGAGACACAAACTGGATGAGGATGGTCACATCACACATCTGCTATACATTAATAATACATAAAACATGAAGCTAGATGAGAGTAAGTACTATTCAGGAATAATAAACATTGTGAATGGAGGAATGGATTTTATTTTATTTGTTTAATAGCAAGATTCATGAGTACTTTACCCCCCATCCTTCAATTAAACGCTGTTACCTGCCTGTGTATTGTGCAAACAAAGAAAAATAAAAACACTCTTGTTTAAATTACACTCAATTTTCATTTCTTCTGATTTGTCCTAGTTAATAACTTTTATTTAATCTACCCTAAATGACCAAGGACGCTCTGTTTCAGAACCATGAGAATAAATATGGTGTTTGCCAGTTCTGTGGAACTTGCATGAATGAGGTCAGGCACTGATGAGAAATAACTGTGATTTGTTTATTTGCTAAGAAGCAAAAAAAACTGTGTAAACATCCTCCAATCCTGATGATTCCATATATTTTTGGTTAGAAATTATTTCTTCAAAATGTAACATGCAGTTACACTTACTAACCACAAGAGGGCAGCAAAAACCCAACCAGCGTCTCTTATCAGCGTCGCTTTGTCCTCGACTTATTTCCCATGCAAACTAAATAAACCATCTAAATGTTTGTAATAAAACATAAAACAAAGGAGCAGCAGGGTAATTATGTACACCAATAATGTGTAGTAGTAAATATATTACTAAAAAGTAGTAAATATATAGTATTAAATAATTGTTATTTATTGCCATCAAGTCGATTTCAACTCCTGGCGACTATTTGTAGTGTTTCTCCAAAAAATATTGTCGCCTAATAGGCTCTTCAGGCTTCTTGGTGACTTTCTTAATGGCTTTTTATGGTGTTGGCCCACTTCTAGTGTTTATTTCTTATATTTTTGGTCAGTGAAATAATTTCTTAACAATGTAACATGCAGTGACGCCTATTGACCACAAGAGGGCAGAAAAACCCAATCCAGCGTCGCTTCGTTTTCTCCTGATTTTCCGTTTAAACTAGATAAACCATCTAAATGATTGTAATAAAACATAAAATAAAGAAGCAGCAGTGTAATAATAAGCCCTGAATAACGAGGGAAATAATGTAGAGGTCTGGAAAAGTAGTAAAAGCTCAAAAATAATTGTTGTTCGGTGCCATTAGGTGGATTCCAACTTCTGGCGACCATCTGTAGCGTTTTTCCAAAATATCTCGTCCTCTGTTTGGGTCTTCAGGCTTCTTAATGTCTCTCTTATTATTCATCTAATTGTATCCATCCATCTTCTTGCTTTTTGTTTTCCTACAAAGGAATGGTTGGATGGGGTCTGTGACCCTCTGTTTTTGGTCAAGGTGCCTTCACAAGGGGCACAGGGTGACCCTCTGTACGTGATAAAACTCTGTGAGAATCCGCCGCTGGCTAGAGTGAAAGAAGCATCCGGTGACTGCACATGACAGAGAGAACACGTGCCAGTCAGAGTGAGGGTGGACATATTTGATCATCAGCACATCAGCAGCATGAAGATTCTGTTTGGTTTAATCCCAGAATTTATCATTTTTATTCATGTTCATTAACTGTATTTTGGTCAGGGTGGCAGTGGGTCCAGTGCAGTTCCCCTCCCTCCTGCAGAAGGTGGTACGTGTCGTTTATTTGTTAAATCAGATCATTTTTTGGTACCCCAGAGACCCTACGACTTCCTAGATTTTGCTTAATCCCCTTCCTTTAATCCTTCCTCACAAAGGCCCGATCCGATCGAGGCCAGTTTCATCTCGTGGACTATTTTCTGAGCCGGAGTCCTTGGCCTAGTTCACTCCTCACCTCGCCTAAGTGGATCCTGCCTATTTTAAATGCCGGTGGATGTCTGTCGAGAATCAAATTAATCGAGTCTGGTGTCACAGCATGACGGCTAATGACTATAAATATCGACCTCTGGGTGACATTGACACATTTTTTTGCTAATTGCGCATGTCGTTGGAGCCCGGTGGACTGTTACCCGTCCTGGTACTACAGCGGGGCCGCACGGTGGGCGAGATCACGATCGTCAAAAGTCGACTTGATTATGAAGTCAAAAGTTTACACACATTTCTAGAAGATGTACTGAATGGATGTGAGAAAATAGAAATAATTCTATTCTACATCTACTCATAATCCGGTCTCTGAGCTATTAAGGTGATGGAGCAGCGTGTGACATTTTGCATTATTACATTATTACTTTTAAGCTAAAATAAGCACCATTCCCGTCAAAGCTCTTTTCTTTGTAAGACTGTCATTTAGACGTCCGTTGAGACGTCTGAACGCCGACCCCACTCGTCTTCATTAAGCCGTTCCGTTTGCCTCCTGTTGCTATGATACCGTACCGCTCTCTCCGCACGAGGGAGGCTCGGAAACCGAATTCTCGGCGGAGAGGTGCTACCGAAAAACATCCATCTGCTCTCATCCGGGCTCTGGAAATATCACCTCGATCCCGGGCGCTCGCTTTACCTGGCTGGACGAAATGAGAGAAACACGTGATGCCAAGAACCGGTATTAGTGTGGTGAGATTTTAAAGCAACATGAGACAACTAACTGAGTTCCAGGATTTCCAAGTGCCATTCGCAGATCTGTATCAGTGTTTCGTGTCATGATCCGGGTGTGACTTATCATTCGAGGCCTCCCGCTATAAAAATCCTCCTGGCGAGTGACTCCTGGCACCCGAGTGCCACAAAGACACACAACAATACTATAACTGTTGCTATATATAGCATCATCGTCATCATCGAGACACGGCGGTGCAGTAGAGAAGAATCGAGTGTCTTCTGCTAGTCTCTTCCATAAATAGCCACAATGCTTGTTGTTGTTTGGCACCCTACAAAGCCTGTCTGTGGAAGTGGTGGGTGTGTGGGTGCCGCACAGACTGGCTGATGCAGGAGGAACGGATCTGCACGGACGCTGCAGATCAGGCAGGGCAGTTTAGGTTCCTGTCTGGAGGTCACTCGTCTCACCTGTAGTAGCGACCTCGTAGTTCTCGCGTTGAACTGAATGCAGCAGATCTGATTAGCATAAAGACCTGACAGACTTTGATTGTTATCGTATCGTTATGGCCGGACGATTGGGTTGAACGATCTCCGAAAAAGCAAGGGGTGTCAGGCAGCTGTTGGCAGCCAGCGCCAGGTTGTTGGGCGAGCAAGACTCAGTGATGCCATACATGGCGTCTGGTACGAACCAGCAGATCTGCTGTCTCTAGTGTTCCTGATAAAGAGTTCCTAATAAAAAGGCTAGTATGTTTAAACAGCATGAAAATTCCCAACCCTGCTGCACCTGCTGCTCTCAAACTAGAACACACACTACTGTGTCATTACTATGTAATGACCACATACACATCCTGGGGTCAGTGGGGGGTCCTGTGAAGTTCCCATTCTATTGATAGATAGAGTAAAGGTGGTTGACAGTGTACCGAGCAACCGATAGGCTACAGGCTAAATGTAGCTCATAAAGAAGCAACACTGATGGTTCTGATAAATAACAAAAGATCAGTCGTTTCCTGTGAGGGGTGAGTCACGCCACGCTGACGTGTGTGTGTGTGTGTGTGTGTGTGTGTTGGCCCGGTGGGATTGCCGGGTTAAATGCATGTTCTGTTTTTAGCTCCGTCCGGTTGCTCAGGCCAGCACGACTCTACATGGGAAGAGATTTTCCACTCGCACATAGAAACGATCACATCTGTGTTTAGAATCGGGAGATTTACGGTGAGGTCGGAAAATCTGGCAACCCGCCGGGGGTCGAATATTTATAGAACAGCACATGTGCTTCCGACCTGCTGCGATTCCAGCCTCTGTCGGCCTCTGCTGGCCGCGTGAGGCGTCTGCGCAAGGGGTGGGTGATCACGGATAACAGTGCGTGACTCTCAGTACTCACGGATACCGTGGTTACCGCCTCAAGCAGGTGAAAAGAAGCGGTCAGTGGCAACAGACTGAGACTCTCCTAGCAGACTATATTGAACACGACTAGATTTGATGAAAGTGGTGGAGGGGAGGAATAAATAGAAGATAAAAAAGACGTTGCTAACTGTCTGGTAAGCTCGCGGCCGGGCCGACAGCATCTCTGAGCCTCGAACTCACCACCGGACCACCGGGGTATCGGTGTCGCACACTGTTATCCGAGCGTCGCTGTTTTATTCTCTTCAGTATTGCTCCATTTTGCTTCACTAGAAATGCTTTTATTTACATTATCGATGTTTCTGTGTGTGCTTGTTAATGGTTCAGCTTGCTGTTATACAACCGTGTGTCAAAAAAGTTGGGACAGTATGGAAAATGCAAAAAATATGTGGATGTTTATGTTTAAAATCATGTTTACAATCACCTGTTGATATCACGTCATTATTTAATTATTTTACCTCATCGCTAGCCCTAATACAGCCCCGTCCCAACTTATTTTGGAATGTGTTGCAGGCCTGAAATGCAGGAATGGATGTTTATTAATAAATGAAATATCTTGAGTTTATACTGTCTGCAATGAAATAAAAGTCACAGTAAATGTAAGATATAGCATTTTTATTCACATTTTCTATAATGTCCCAACTTTTTCTGATTTGTGCGCTTCTAGGGCAGATGGAACGCTTTTATTCGTCATATATACATCACACGAAATTCTCTTTCCATGTATCACCACTTGTTTTGAAGCTGGGGTCAGAGCTTTAAGCAGGCTTAGGGGCCTTGCTTAAGGAGCCACCATGGCGAAACCAGGATTCGAACCCACAACATTCTTCTTGATAGCCTAAAGCTCTACCCACTAAGCCAGAGTTTTTCAAACCCTAAGGGTCACGAGCCAAAACAATAGGTCACAGAGAAATAAAAAAAGAACTTGTACATAAACGCCCCCTTGTGGAGGCTTTATGTCACACCTTGTAAACCACAGTGGGACCAGATTGTGCAGAGCAGAGAGAGTAAGATGCATCGTTTGTGTTGCCTGGGTTGCATCAAAAATCACGGACATACTGTGAATCGCTTGAAATACTAGGTTCCCACCATCCCCTGTGTAAACGAAGATTGAAGCCACTCAGTCCATAAAAGCTTCATTAGCAAGAAGGAGAATCTGGATTGTTTGGTGAGGAAGGCTGATCTCAGATCAGATCAGATTAGCGCTCTGCATCTGGTTCTCACTTCCCGCCTGATCTGCGCAGACGGCGTATTTAACGAGTTCCTTAATGAATAATGCATTCGGAGCTGAAGGATCATGTAGCTACTGACGCACGACTCCCAGTATGTCCACTCCATGAGTCTGAACGTTCAGGATTCATCAGCGTGTCTCCGCGTCCGAAATCTGCCTCAATAAACGGATAAACGGTGTTTACCAGGGTGTGTAAACTTGTGACTATTTTCTGTCTTTTCTCTTCCTTGTGGTGCTCTTTTATTGCTCTCATTAGCAGTAACGAGCGACTCTGATGGGCATCATCTCTATAATGAGAGCTGTACGGTTCAGCACAGTGGGGGGTCCACACACACACACACACACACACACACACACACACACACTGTCACTGCTGTTTCACCCAGGGGCGGCACACTGGCACAGCTGGTAGGACGGCTGCCACAAAGCACCACTGAACAGTGGCCTCTAGCCAAGGTCAGGAAGAAAACCCAATGGCTTGCGTTTCAGAATCGTGAAATGTGAAGCTGCTGGGATAGATGGGACACTGTTTACAGTCAAGCAAGCTTTACCTTGCAACCACTCTTCTGTTGATTTGAAGCTTTTCCATTCAGAATAAAGCGAGCAGTTGGGTTTCTTCCAGACCTTGACTGGAAGCAACTGCTCCATGACTCCAAGGTAAGGTTCACGGATCAAGCCCCACCATTGCCAAATTTCCACTGTTGTACCCCTGAGCAAGGCCCTCAACTGCTAAGATTGTATTTAGTCATAATTGAAATCACTTTAGATGATTGTCTTTGCTAAATGCCATGAATGCAAATGTAAACAAAATCCTTCAGGCCTTTGCAACAGCGACTCCTACTGTCTGGTTTAGGCGCTGAGACAAATAGCAAATAAACCCAGAAACTGTGTTTTCTGTACAAATCTACTACAGGTTTCATGTATTTCAGTGGTGTGTGTGTTGAAACGAAGCCTCCAGCAGCCCGCGGGGACAAGGTTCACCCAGAAGTGGTGTTTAGTCTTCCAGCAGTATAAAAATAATTCTCCATTATCTCCATGATGAGGTTCTGGACGGACTTCAGCGGGTCCTGTAGAGGTTTTATCATTCAGATCTGCGCTGTAGATGTAAACCACAGTAATGGAAAAATGGGCCGCGCTCCCATCAGCCTCATCATCATCATCGCCGTGCGTTTATACAATCACAGAGTGTAAAAATAAATACAGGAATTATTCATTATTATTTTTACAGCTCAGCTCGGTGCGCTAGAGACAAATGGTTATAGAGTCCACATTAAAAACGACTGGCTGAGTATCAGCGTTTCTATGGTACTTGTTGTTTTTTACTTATTTACTATTATTATCTGCACTATTTAGACAAAAAGAATTAGGACACTCCAGGCTTTTAAAAGTACGTGTTTCATGCACACAGGTGTAATAAATCAATAATAAGCTTCCAGCTTTGCAGCAATGGTTTAGGGAAGGTCCTTTTCTGTTCCAAAAATGTGTCCAGTGGGTGGCTCACTGGTTAAGGTACTGGACTAGTAATCAGAAGGTTTACTTCTACTAAGCTACCACTGTTGGGCCCCTGAGCAAGCCTCCTAACCCTCATAAAACCCTCATAACTGTAAGTCGCTTTGTATACATCTGGACCCCGACAGCAGTTCGGTGGAACAGATCCTTTCATTAGTAGGAACCAGAGCACCGTTACTGAAAATCTGAAGTGCTGCAGATGCTCGACCTGCTTCTCCCTCATCGTGATTCTGCACCACTTAGTTAAAAGCGTCTCCAAATGGGTAAATGGAATCAGAAGTGACGTGGGATCTGATTTAATCAGATGCATCAGATTACAGTAGGGTAGGAGGTCTGGATTTACCGAAATTGGTAAGTAAATGAGCGTAAATGGGCAGAAAGTTTCCATTCCGTCATTCAGCGATGTTTACAATTCAAGTCACAAGACGACTGCATTATTTGACTTCTAAGGCCGGCAGGACCAGGTGTGTGTGTGTGTGTGTGTGTGTGTGTGTGTGTTTACCTCGGATGCCCTCACAAAAACAGGATTTCACAAGATATCCAACTTTTAAAAGTTTGTGGAGAGTTAACACCCAAACATCTCACCCAACACAATGGGCATCAATATTGAATCATATTCATATTGTCTGCTTTTCTTGGAAGCTTTTCCCACTATATTTTGGAACTGCAAGAATTTCCATTCTTTTAAACTCAAAAGCATTTGTGATGTTGGGACCTGAAGTTGACCGGTAAGTCCTGGTTCCACAGCTGGCATTACATGGCATTCTCAAACTCCAAACTGGAACCGGAACTGGAATCTCTAGATTTGTGAAACAAACAACAACAATTCCTGTATAGGACACCAAACTCCAGCAGCTGTGTTAAAGTTTCTACAGGAACACTATGTCAAGATCTAAACTTGACTTGTTACGAAGCCATGTCTTTGGCTCTAGAATAGGGTTGCCAACTTTCAGAACTGGAAATAAGGAACTGCGTTGCTTAGGGGGGCAGTGAGAAAATCTAAGTGCCCCCATAGCGCTGGCCCTGCTTGTGTTACTTTAGTTTCGGCCTAAGCCGGATTCGAACCAAGGGTGGAAAAATATGCGCGATGCGCTCTGCCCAGTGCGCTACTGAGAAAGCAGAGTAATAAACAGGTTGTTATGCTGAAATGCCTGCGCACACTCGACGTTACTAAGACTAAATGTAAATATTACTTAAAATAATAACCAAACGCTTTCTAATTCCCACGGTAGCAGCAGTCTGTCTAATCTGCAGCATTTCTCTCCCATTGATAAAAATACGGAACAAAGTGCGTCCCATATCGGTTCAATACGGAACGTGATGTTTAGTTTCCAAATAAGGAACGATTCCGTGTTTTATGGGACGGTTGGCAACCCTACTCTAGGACCCCACTGAATCACAGTAAGAGTCATTGTCTCTATATGTTCTCCAAAGCCATCCCAGAAGTCACAAAAAATTCCAGAAAAAATCTAAAGACCTGCAGAAAATTTCACATAAAACTAAAACTTAAATAAGTGTCAGTGTTTATGACTCCATAACACAAGAAACACCAAATGCTAACTGAGAAAAAACACCTATGCTAAAAATAGCCACATTTACTAATTAAAACAATTCTTCCTCCTCAGAAAACCATCTTAAATACATTCCCCTAAATAAAATGTATTTCTTTTGGAGTTTTAAAACTAAAATTAGACCCCCACTCGCACTAGTTTTTTATTAGCGGTGATGCGTCTCAGACCGTGAGGATGTAATCCTCCGCATCAGCAGTGATCTGATTGGTTGATGCACTAAACGACTTTGGATGAGCGGGCGCGCGCGCCTCCAGTTTGATCGCGTCTCGCGCGCCAGCAGTAACGGTCACTCAGAATTAGCGAAGTAGCTTCAGCGGTTAAACGCGTCCAGACTTTAGTCTTAATTCGTCTTTATTAGTCTTAATTCAGCCGGACTCGCGTTTAGTCCGGACTTCAGCTCTGTTCTGAGTGTGTTTGCGGGATGTGAGCTGCGCTGAGTGGCGCAGCAGGGACGGACAGCAGAATGTAAAGTTTATTATTACACAGATTTAACCCTCAGACTGACCGCATCACAGCAGCAGGATGATCCCTCCGCTGAACATTAACATGAACCTGGAGCAGAACGAAGAGGAGAAACAAGTGCCGGAGCAGCTCGAACCTACACCTCCACAACCACCACCACCTCCACCACTACCTCCACTGTCTCCTACATCCTCCAACCAGCACGAGTCCAAGGTACCGCAACACACTAGCAGTACCAGTTCAGTACCAGTTCAGTACTTAATATCAGCTCAGTGATTGGTAACAGTACCAGTTCAGTACCCATTGTAGTACTTAGTATCAGAACAGTGCCCAGTTTAGTACCAGTTCAGTTCTCAGTACCATTTCAGTACTTTGTATCAGCAGTGCTCAGTTTAGTACCAGTTCAGTACTCAGTTCAGTACTTAATATCAGCCCAGTGCTCTGTTTAGTACCAGTTCAGTACTTAATATCAGCCCAGTGCTCTGTTTAGTACCAGTTCAGTACTTAATATCAGCACAGTGCTCAGTTTAGTACCAGTTCAGTTCTCAGTTCAGTACTCAGTTCAGTACTTAATATCAGCCCAGTGCTCTGTTTAGTACCAGTTCAGTACTTAATATCAGCCCAGTGCTCTGTTTAGTACCAGTTCAGTACTTAATATCAGCACAGTGCTCAGTTTAGTACCAGTTCAGTTCTCAGTTCAGTACTCAGTTCAGTACTTAATATCAGCCCAGTGCTCTGTTTAGTACCAGTTTAGTACTTGGTGTCAGTACAGTTCTCTTAAGTACCAGTTCAGTTTTCAGTACCAGTTCAGTACAATTTCAGTACTCAGCTCAGTAACATTACCAGTTTGGTACTTTGTTTCAGTACCCATTGTAGAACTTAGTATCAGAACAGTGCCCAGTTTAGTAACAGTTCAGCACTTGGTGTCAGTACATTACTCAGTTCTATAAGTCCCACTTCAGTACTTAGTTCAGTGATTGGTAACAGTACCAGTTCAGTACTCAGTATCAGTACAGTACAATTTTAGTACTATTATACTACTTAGTTCAGTGCTTGGTGTCAGTACAGTAGTACCAGTTCAGTTCTCTGTACCAGTTTAGTACCAGTTTAGTACTTGGTACGATATCATTTTAGTACTATTTTACTACTTAGTTCAGTACTTGGTACCAGTACAGTACAGTTCAGTACTTAGTATCACGACAGTGCTCAGTTTGGTACCAGTTTAGTTCAGTTCTCTAAGTACCTATTTCAGTTCTCACCAGTACTCAGTTCAGTAATTTGTAACAGTACCAGTTCAGTTCTCAGTACCGTTTCAATACTTGGTTTAAGTACCATTTTAGTACCCAGTTTAGTACTATTTCACTACTCAGTTCAGTGCTCAGTTTAGTACTAGTTCAGTACTTGGTGTCAGTACAGTTCCAGTACAATAAAATCTTTACTATAAATAACAATCCCCCTCCTAAAGTATGTGTGTTTTTCATGAACTATATTTATTGATTTTTATTTATGTGTTTTTGGTCATTTAATGATAGTTATTGTTTAAAAAATCTAAATACACGATAATTTTATATTGATTTCATTTTATTTAAATATGACGAATCCACTCGGCTGATTTAATACAATAAAATATGTTCATCATTTCAAATGTAATTAATTTATTATTCAGAGTTGATGAATGTTTTATCTTCACTTATTTACGCTGAATGAATTTAGAAAATTCAGAATTAGAACTGAAATGATTTTTTGCTGCATGTCAGAATGTCAGTTTACATGAAATCTTCCGGTCCATCATCAGTAAATAAGAACTAGGATTGGTTTGGAGCTCCTCGTTACCTCTCAGTTCTTCTGGATCAGAAACACGGTAATAAGATCAGATCGCGTCCCTCAGACGTGACGTTCGTCATGAAGCTGCGGGGTTGTTTTTAGCTCTCTGTGACGACTGGATCGTTTGTTTCTGTTTGCGAGGCAGAAACGAGGAAGACGAGAGTCAGACTGATCTGCGGGGTGGTGGGCGAGTTCGTGGGAGGCGCGTTGTCACCCGTATTGGCATTTAAGGCTTTTCACAGCTCGCTGAAAACAATCTGGGTCATCGGTGGCCCTGAGAGCTACAATTAACCCACAAATGTATGGACGGGTCAGCTGGAGCTGAAGAGATGTGCTGCCCGTTTCCTTTCTGTCATCACTGATGTTTACTATGCTGTTGGGTCATGGGGAGAACATACCTGGACACTTACGGGACCCGTTTTTTTCAGTACAGGTTTATGTTTTACCACTGCTTCATCGTGGTCAGGGTTGTATTGGGTCAGTTACCCCCAGAATCACTGGGCACAATGCAGTAACACCCTGTACCGGATCTATTGAAGGGCCCCTGCCATAAGAAGAAGTTGGGGGTTATGAGAGATACCCGACCGGCCAGCAGTAGTGAGCACCATTCTCCAAACATGACCACCCTTATTTTTAGCAGAGGTGCAGTTTACTGTTTATTATTCTCTGTCTAACTGTTGCTTCTGCTGCTTTCCGTTCATCCTGCAACTTTTTTCGAATGTGACCGCTGGCTGGTTTTATGACCTTATTATTAGGTTAGGAGAACATGGTGAACACGGCATCTTCATCTTTACCATGATGCTATTTGCTGCATAAAAACGTCTTTAATAGCAAAACAATCATTTATTGTATTTTTTGCATTGATCTAAAATTTAATATTTGCTTATTATCAAATTTAATATAGTGTGATGCTCAAAAAAGTCTCGTGTTCATATTTTGTGTATAAGTACAAGTACTTTACACTGTATCTGGGATATTTTTGCATCTTATTTTTTATTTTGTGGACAAGAATCTTTTTCCTTTCACACACAAACACAAGCAACAAATCCTGTGCTGCAAACACACGCTCGTCTCTCGAGGGAACACAGCCGAGACATTTCACCGCTCACTGCCGAGCCGAACACACTGAGTTATTACAGAAACAGAAGATTTGTTATTATTTCCCCGCATGGCCGTCCATTGTTTATGGAAAAAGTGCTTAACCCAAACAGTGGCATCGTCCGTGTGGGACGGAGCACGGCAGCACCACGCCGTGCTTATTAGAGAGCTGCAGAGGGAACTTTTTACGGATCAGATAAAGATCAGATCTTTAATTTGAACCCATTATGAGCAGCAGCAGACGCCGGACGTCTGGGCTTGTCTGATAACATCGTTCGGCGTAATTTAGCTGCGTCAGTAAGGCCAGGACTTTTTTTTAGACTCAGATTTCGGGACAGATT
The DNA here is from genome assembly GCF_030014385.1 of Trichomycterus rosablanca. Taxonomy (NCBI): domain Eukaryota; kingdom Metazoa; phylum Chordata; class Actinopteri; order Siluriformes; family Trichomycteridae; genus Trichomycterus; species Trichomycterus rosablanca. Next base: position 1,780,707 of record NC_086000.1, on the reverse strand, counting down.
GGAAGTAGTGCTTAATTTTTCATGAACGTGACTTAATTATAATTGTACTTAATTAGTCATCAGCCTGGCGTGGCGTCCAGCAGGCATATCAGTCAGCCGTGCCCGAGTGGGAACGGTCGAACGGGGGTTCCTTGTTGCTGCAACTGGTCGAGGTTTGCACGATAAATAGGATTCCCGGATAGCGTGGTGACTCTCCGTACGTGTTACGGCTCTCTGTGAGACTCCATCATTTCATCTTCACATATTACCACCGGTCAGGGTTGTGATGGGTCCAGTTTCCCCAGAATCTTTGGGCACAGCGCAGTAACACGCCGGACACCCCCCTCCCTCAGACATAGCCAGTCATGCCAGCAGAACCACTGGGGATTCAAACCCTGGACGGACGTCTGTTTGGAGAAAGCCAATATGAGGACCGATGACTGTTCTGCAAGGTGCACCCTGTGGTGCAAACACTCCTCCAGACACAGTGTGCAGCACTGTTGCCTCACAGTTAGAAGGGCCTGGGTTCGATTCCCCGGCTGACCGGACAAGGTCCTTTCAGTGTGGAGTTTGCATGTTCTCCCCGTGTCTGTGTGGGTTTCCTCTGGGTGCTCCGGTTTCTTCCCACAGTCCAAAGACGTGCAGTCAGGCTGAATAGAGCTACTGGAAATTGCCCTGAGTGTAAGTGTGTGTGTGTGTGTGTTTGAATGTGTGTTTGCTGTATTTCCTGCCGTTCGCCCAACGAATCAGACCCACCGAGACCCTGACCAGGACAAAGCAGTAGTAAAACAGATTGTTACACAATCAATGCAAGTGAAACACCCCAGCTAAATAAATAGGACGATGTCTATGTAACGTTGTGTATATGTCAAAGCAAATGACGAACAATGTGTGTGTGTGTGTGTGTGTGTGTGTGTGTGTGTGTGTGTGTGAGCACTATAACACCTCTACACGAGCACATGCCAAAAGCAGCTGACGAGACGAATCTGGGTGAAACACGTTCACTATCAGCCGAAGCTCCATTTGAACCCGAATCCGATTTGAATAAATGAATCCGATTCACGTTTATTTCATGGCCAAAAGTATATGGACGACATTTTCTATTCATAAATGAGATGTCTTGGTGCAGCATTACATGCATTTGTATGTAGTGCTACACACACGGTGCCTGAGGGCGGGGGGCTAGTGGGGGATCTGGGTTCTGAGGTGGTCAGAATGGTTCGAATTCACCCACTGTACTTCCTTTCTGGCCGGGGAGAGCCGCGGACCGTCACCCTCCCGTCCCGTGTGCGCGGTCGCTCCCGCCGCTCCGGTGTCCAGCTGTAGTGTGCTTTACAGCCAGGACCTCAGACAGGAGTGCTGATGTTGACTCCAGAGCTCAGAGAGACTCTTCAGCTCTTCCAAGTGTTGCAGCTCTCATGGCTGAGCCGTTCTTGCTCCTGGAAACAATACACGGAACCCAACGTGGCCAAGTCGCACACTGGCGAATGTAACCCAGAAGGAATTTTCCGCTTGTCGAACGCGGCTGTTGTCCTTTAGGCACCGCACCACGCTGGCACCCTGCTGGCACCCGGCTTCATTTCCTCACCCTCCACGACGGCGTTCGGTTTCTTTTTAGTATCATGTGATTTTTTTTTAAACTACAGATCCGTTCCAGAGAGAGCAGAACGATCTTTTAATTCGGCGTTATGTAATCCTCCTCGGAGCGGTGGGGAGTCGGTTTTAATAGGCTAAAAGCGACGGTCCTGCTGGGCATCGTCGGCTAATTCGGACCAACGCCAGGCCGTGATTGATCCGCTGGGCGACGCGCAGCGCAGGAGGAGGTTATGTATCGGGGGAGACGGACGGGCACCCATCTCTTTCCCATCCGTCTCTCTCGTCGTCCTGGCCCGCCCCTCCGCGCTCCGTTAATAACTCCGGATTAAACCAGGGCTTCGTTTAGATCCCGATGAGTAATCGTGCTGAACTGGGGGCGCTCGGTGGATCTGCTCGCTCTGGCACCGTCCACCCGTCCGGAACAGACTGGCATGATTTAGCGCGCCACGTCCACATTACACAGCCAAGAGTGTAACGACATCTAACAGCGGGTACACTGGGTACCTGTTCTGGGTCCCGACCCTTGTCTACATTTACATTTTCGGCATTTAGTAGACTTCTTTATCCAAAGCGACTGTGACAGTACACAGTCTAAGCAATTGAGGGGCCTCGCTCAAGGGCCCAACAGTGACAACCTGGCAGTGGTGGGGATTGAACCAGCGACATTCTGAATACTATTCCAGTACCTTAACCGCTAGGATACATCGTCCCCGTCAGTCAGTGTCAACAGTCAGGTGCACCTCCTAAAGGGTGCAGAAGGTAGATTGGCTACTGCAAGTTGCTGCGGGTAAACGTCCCAGTAGGGCAGGACTAGTAATAGTTGCAAGGTCAAGCCCCACCACTGCCAAGTGGCCACCGTTGGGCCCCTGAGCAAGGCCCTTCATCCTTAATTTAAATCTAATGTAAATGTTCTTGTTCTCCCTAAGACGTGCAGAAGGTGGATTGGCTACTACGTGTGCTTCAATGCAATAAACCGACTTCTTGGTTTCGGGTGGCACTCAACCCACCGCGACCCTGGGTTCGATCCTCTGCTCGTGCTGTCCCTGAGGAGTCTGTGGGTGCTCTCAAAATCATGCAGAAGGTGGATTGGCTGCTCTAAACAAGTTCTCCGTGTTTCAAAGTGGTACCGGTATCGCTTGGTGCTCAACCCACCCTGGGTTTGATCCTCGCCTTGTATTGCTGTCTCTGAGGAGTCTGTTCTAGGTTTTCAGTGGGTGCTCTCAAAAACATGCAGAAGGTGGATTGGCTGCTCTAAACAAGGTCTGCATGTTTTAAAGTGGTACCGGTATCGCTTGGTACTCAACCCACCCTGGGTTTGATCCTCGCCTTGTATTGCTGTCTCTGAGGAGTCTGTTCTAGGTTTTCTGTGGGTGTTCTCAAAACATGCAGAAGGTGGATTGGCTGCTCTAGATAGGGTTGGTCCTTTGGGCCCCGTATGTCCATGTGGTACCGGAACCAGTGGGGTTCTGACCTAAACGAACCAGTTAAGAGTGAACGTGAGGTTGGTCTGCGATGGATCAACCTGTCCAGGGCATTCAAACAGTGGTTTAGGGTGGCTCTGGACCCACAGCGACCTGACCAGGAATGATCTGTCTCTCTGATTTCTCCGCAGCTGCAGAAGTTGAAGCGCTCGCTGTCCTTCAGGACCAAGAGCCTCCGCAGCAAAAGCGCCGACAACTTCTTCCAGCGTCCGAGCACCGAGGTCAGTAACAGCTGCAGCACGGGTCAGCTCAGCACCGTGGGCGTGTCCTCGCCGGCCCCGCCCGCGTCCTGCGCCTCGCCGCCTCCTACGCCCGCCCCGCCTCTGTCCCCCCCTCCCCTGGGCCCGGGCGGGATGCCCCTGACCATCTGCTCGCCGTCGCGGGCGCCGCGTCCGCCCGACCCCACGGCTCACACGTTCCTGGAGCACACGTTCAAGAAGCCGCACTTCTGCGACATCTGCCATCACATGATCGTAGGTAAGATCACACGGTCGGAAGGGGCGGGGCTTAGGGTTAATTCCATCAGCCAATCACAGATCTGCTCATACCAGATCACTAAAATAAGGGGAGTCGACGTCTAGTTTTAATGATCTGATGTATCAGTTCTGCTTATAGTAGCTACACTAGGAGTAAACCACTTTATCCTGGTCAAGCTGCAAGGGCCCGGGGCCTAAACTCCACCCTGTTCAGCACAGGGATACTGTAATCATGTTCTTTATCCTGGTCAGGTTCGGTACTCCAGTTTGAATCTCAGCTGTGCTATCAGCCGGCAGGGCGCCTAGACAGACACACGGCTGGAAAACTGTTAATTACAGTAATTATAACCTCTTCTGTACTCGAGCGGCCCCTGGTAGGTGAAAAGAAGCGATCTGTGGCTACAAGTGTGTCGGAGGGGTCGCACCCTGGTCTCGGCCCTCACACTTGACCCAGCTGGATTGGGGTAACAAAGGGGGGCAAAGCAGAAATGTGTGGAAAGGCCGATAGCACAGCCGAGTTACGCATCCAGATCAGCCCGGATACCATCGTCTCCGCAGCACATCCACCAATCAAACGCGTTTAAGTCATTTTAAGTGAAGGATTCTGTCAGATCTATGGGGACGTATCTCCAGCGTAAATCAAGAAGCGTTTATAAAATGATTGTATGCCGTATTGTATTGATTGGGGCGTCCAAACTACGACTATTTGCGGCCCGTTACCATTTTTCTAACGGCCCACTATTCAGCAGGTTTTTTAAAAGAATAAAAATCATAGTTTGAACTCTGGGTGGCGCTCTCACATAAAGCTAATCTAAAACTCTCCCTGTCTTCTTTCCCCCAATTCCAAACAAGGTTAAGAGGGAAGTGGGTATGTTTAATTTAAAGAAGTATAACAGTCTTCCCATTAGGATTATAAACTGGTGAGTAAAAACTGAAGTGGAATTGTTAGTAATCAAGTAGGTTTATTATATTTTTAGTTGTTTTGCATATTTTTTACTCCATCTGGCCCCCGACAATAAAAGTTTGGACACCCCTGATTCACAACATCAGTTTTATTACAGTCCAACAGAAATGTGAGGATGTGAATTGTATTTATCGAGTGATTATATATTGGTCTGTTTAGAGCGGGTTGGGAAATCTCGTGTGCCGCTCCTGTCCGGGAACTATTAGTGGTTCCATGAACTTTTCACATTTGCGGATGATGGAACCAGCTGTACCGGCTGCACTGTTGAAGGAGTTCGCTGTGGCTCTGTAGCTCCTTCTTCCATCCAAGCGCCGTTTCGTTATTTTGTGCAGGAGGACACAGACTTATCAAAGCTCCTTGATCTTCACCGTGATCGATACTCGCTGTGTGAAATCGTTCCGATCAAAACCGACGACTTTTACATTCAAAGCTTGATTGATTAGTGTCCAAATACGTTTGGTTTATTATTAGAAATACACTTTATGGCTCCATTAGGTATGAACACAGTCCCAAACAGCATCAAATCACTATAAATACAGAATAAAATACAGACGGATACAAATGTTTGGACACTCTTGGTCAGATTCTCTATAAATACACTAAATGGAATGACTGAATTCATGTGTTCAGCCACAGCAGTTCCTAACAGGTGTCAAAATCAATTATATATAAAAAATACATGCTTCCAACTTTGCAGCAACAGTTTAGGGAAGGCTCTTCCCTGTTCCAGCATGACTGCACCCCTGTACAAATACAAATCAGCTCTTTTGACTGAACGGGCACAAATCCCCATACGCACAGACTTCAAAGTCTTGTGAGAAGCTCTTCTTCGTTGTTCTAGTTGAAAAGATCCTGTAGATCGTTTTAATACAGTTTGTTTTGGATATGCGACGTCCAACAGCTCACGGTGGGTCAGCAAATCAACACTAATTTTGCATGAAATCACCGAGAAATAAAAAAAGTATTTTAATTAAGGAAAAAAACACTCAAAAATGGATTTAAACTCTTCTCTCTTTGGTGCAAACAGGAGCATTAAATGTTTATTAGTTGCGTTTTTATATGTTTATTCAATTTATTACACCCATAAAGTGAAGCCAGACAATACACGTCCAAATCTGATCCCCCCTGTGAGTGTGTGGGTGTCGCCATTTGGTCGCACTGACAAGGGAGGGTGATGGAAGACTTTCTGATATCACTGAAGCACTTGTTTGCAGCCTCTCCAAAGCCACTGTGCACTATATGGCCAAAAGTATGTGGACAACCCCCAGTTTGCGTGACCATGTCTCTTTTCATAATGGGAGATCCATAAAGGCATGGCTTGTGAAGCTGTAATGGCTACTTTAGAGCCGTCTACATACTTTTGGTCATCAGAATAGCCTTAAACGTTTACTTATTCATTTCCACCAACCGCTTCATCCAAGGCGTGGCCACAATGGGTCCAGCAACACCCGGAAACACCATGCCGATTTGTTTGCCATATGGACCAAAGGCAAGGATTGAACCCAGGTCCGCAGGACACATATTGATGTGCAACACCTACTACATGTTTTTGGAAGGTGGAAGAAACCCGGAGCACCTGTAGGGAACAGTGGGACGTGGTAGCTAAGTCAGTAGTTAAGGTGCTAGACTAGTGATCAGACCACCACCACCAAAATACAACCACTGTTGGACCCCTGAGCAAGGCCCTCAAGCCTCAATTGCACCAATCTGTCGTATGGACCAAAGGCAAGGATTGAACCCAGGTCCCCAGGACACATGTTGGTGTGCAGCACCCACCATGCCAGCGAAGGCTTCTCTAAAAAACAGCCGTATCGTTTCACCAGCCCATTAAAAACGTATCAGACGTAGATGGTCGGATGGTCGCGGCCGTCCGTGCGTCCAGCATGTGGCCATCATCTGGATGCGGCGTGATTCAGACATCTGCAGGCCTGGCCATCAGTCACTCCGCGGCCGCTCCAGATGGCGATTCAGCGCCCCACTGCAGCGTGGGTAATGAAGCCGAGACACCGACGCTTCCGAGAACGGCGAACGACCACAGGGATCGACCACGCCAGACGTTCTCGCCGAAGAGACGTTTGGAGTCGGCGTTTTTATTCAAAGGACCAGTTCGTCATGAGTTATTGGAGTTTGGACGCTAATAGAAGTCTGTAATGGAACTACTGGAAGTTCTACCTCATTATGAGGTCTAACTGTAAGGTCGTTCTCCTTGGCGTCACTGATCTGAATGGAAATGGACACTTTGACCTGACTGACCACTCCTTGGTGGATGCAGTGCTATCCCAAGTTTTCTTTATTTAGATAATATGTAATAGATAGTAGCTCTTGCTGTGGTTCGGTGGTGTCCTAGATCCGTAGATCTTAAAGAAACAGCACCAATTAGAACGGACTGTGTTTCAAACCACACACTACAATTCTTACCCAGTAAATTAACACAGTGTGTAGTGTATGGGGGTGACCGTCCAACCCCCCCCCCCCCCCCCCCCCCCCCCCACCCCACCCTAAACTGACTTTGCAGCCATGGTTATGAAATTCGTTTGTTACCATCAAGAAGGAACACTAGAAAGTACATCAGTGCATTCAGACACCTTTAAAAGAACCGCAATAAATGGCAAGCCTATTTCGGAACATTTATTTCCAAGACGTTTAAGGTGCCAATCACCAGATTGCATTTTGCTTCCTCTCTACTGCTGCAGACCTCCACTCCACTTGACACGTGCAGTACCGACCACTTCTTCTCACCTGCACCAGACGGGTTCATACGAAGATCAGTATCGAGCACGGAGAGTCATGGACTGATCAGTTAACCAGCAGAGGTCGTAATTCCTTCGTTTCCTTTATTTAGATAATAGATAATAGCTCTTGCTGTGGTTCGGTGGTGTCCTAGACCCTTAGACATACAATTTTAAAGAGCTCGAAGAAACAGCAGCAATGAAAGCAGGCTGTGTTCCAAACCAAAAGTCTACAACCAGTGGTAATCCAACCCAACGGACGAGCCAACTACTGCCCTCGAGGTGCCCGGCTTGTTGGTCGCAGAGCTGAGATTTGAACTCACGCCACTCGAGCGCCACAATCTCCGGTGCTTAACAGGAGCAGGTTCAGAAACTCGGCGGACGCAGTCACGCTCAATTTAAACGCCGTTAACAGGCAACGTTTCCCAAGATTTCCTCCAGCCGTCTGATCCGATTAGAGATCTCTGCGGGCGGCTCCACCATACTTCGGTCTCGGACAGCAGGTCTGAACCATTAAGCGCACTAACGACACACGTCTCGTAGCCCGCCGTGCTAATTCGAACCCCGTGTGGGTTACTCCGAGTGGAAAAAAAGTCCGAGCGTCCTACACGGCCTTTATCGATCTGCGCCGAGTCTAATCAGACTTCCACGCTGCACAGGGAACTGACAGGAAGCCATGAAGAACAGGAAAAAGAATTACGGCTGGGTGAAGGGAGCATCAATCTTCCTCCGACGTCCAGAGCCGGACCGCAGACGAGAGAGAAAACGGACGAGACGAATAGATGAAGAGAAAAGCAGAGCAACAGTTAGAGAGACGATTCATGGCTTCTGTATGTGTCCTGTTTGTCAACTGAAAAAAGCAGAGAGCTGGTACAGCTCACCCGTCAGTGCTGATGCCAACTATTTTGGACACACAATGGATGGACAAAATACTTTTAAGATTTTGATCCTGGATCAAATCGCTCATGAGGGGCAGAAGTCTTGAAAATCGATCAGTCATTGCAGTTAATCATTATGTCAAGTGACTACGCTGTTATCGCTTTGTGATGGTTGCCTGCACAGATGCGTCAGCTTTCTCCAAAGCTCCCTGTCTCATGTCGCATGTGCAGACTAGCCCTTCTAGTCTGCAGCTTCTTTTTTGTCCTGGTCGTCTCGTACACTTGCTCAGTGGTGATCATCTTCCCCCAGGAGATTTTCAGCTATTTTTTGATGCACTTCTCAAAAGCCTGGATGCGTCTTTCTTCCTCTTCCTTCAGTGTCCAGGCTTCACATCCAAGAGGCTACTGACCAGACCGAGGCTTTCATTATAAATTAAATTTCATCAATAATTCTCGGCCTTCCACAAGTCCTGTCCTAACGCTACCTTCAATTATGACACGCGGGTGCTTCATCACATGCCCAAAGTAACCAACTTGTGGTACTTAACGTGTTTCAGGAGCTCCTTTTCTGTTCTGGCCGTCTCGTACACTCGCTCAGTGGTGATCATCTTCCTCCAGGAGATTTTTAGCTATTTTTTGATGCACTTCTGGAAGTCTGGATGCGTCTTTCTTCCTCGTTCTTCAGTGTCCAGGCTTCACATCCAAGAGGCTACTGGCCAGATCAAGGCTTTCATCAGTCGTAGCTTGGTGATGGTGCTACTTGACTTGTTTTTTCCAGATCTTCGTCTATTTGACCATCACCGCCATGCCTGTTGCCATCTTCTCCAGCCCTTCTTTGGTCTTTGTCATCGCTTTGGTTACTCCTGGTCTCTCATTTCACTTATTTGTAGCAACCCTAGTCGTCTGTAGTCACCCACCGGGTCCTGTAATCGAGAAGATCAATCGGACGCATCAGGCGGGAGCATAAAAGCTCTTTTGAAGTGTTCAGAGGAGCCGGCGCACATTCGGTCCCGCCGAACGATCCACACAGGAAACGCAGGAGGCTTCAAAGAAGTGCTCACTCCAGAATCGGTGATTAGATATAGAAGAATTCGTGAAGGACATGAGGGGGGGGGGAGAGGAAACAAGATGAAGAAAAAAAGATTGATGGTCCTGATTGATGGTCACAACGGGGAGTTTTTATAATTGACATGTTTAATACTATAATAACGTCCTTGGACATGAAGCGTATGCATGTTTATTCGTTATGTGTGTCATACTGGGAGGGGAAAACCAGACATGAAAATGATTATAGCACCACTATTAATAATAATGATCCAATTTGTTCAATTTAGCAAATAAATAGACATTAAACACTATTTACATTTTCAGCTTTTAGCAGACGCCTTTATCCAAAGTGACTTACAGTACTGTTACAGTATGCAGTCTGAGCAATTGAGGGTTAAGGGCCTTGCTCAAGGGCCCAACAGCAGCTACCTGACAGTGGTGGGGCTTGAACCAGCAACCTTCTGATTACTAGTCCAGTACCTTAACCACTAGGCTACCTCTTTAAATTTGTTGTTCGATTGGGTTTTCCAACTTGGGGTTCCTGGTAGCATCGCAGTGGGTCCATGAGAGCGTCCTGCCTTTCTTTTTATTCTCCCAATTTAGTCATTTTCAGTTCCCCTCTTAGTAATTCCTCTTCTGCTCGTGCCACCCTTGTTCCGGCCAAGTAGAGCCGCAGACTATCACGCACTATCACCCCCTCGGCTCACGCGGAGAGACACGTTATGCTGCCCAGTGGTTTCCAGACGACGTGTTGACTTATTTTCATAAATCATTTTCCTCGAACAGACCTGCCAATCTGTAAAAAAGAGCCCTACACGAATGTTACCCCATAACGTGGCCCTGGCGACCCGCTTCCTTTTATGGCTCCGCTTGGCTCGTCACCGTCCCCTGAATCACCTATCAATCATACGCACGCCTAAGCAGGACGTCCATGACGGAGAACACATGCAGATGTTTATATCGGGCCGCGCTGCTCTGGTTTCCGTACCGCTCGGACACGTGATCATCGATCGGACAGCGGATCGCCGGCGGCACAGAGTTCACGGAGGTGAAGTTCATGCTGCTGATTGATTTTATCAGCTCTTCCTCATCATCATCGTCGTCGTCGTTAGGAAATCTGACCCAAGCGGATTAAACAAAAACCCTAAAAACAATCTGTTAAAGGAGGACAGTGATCAACTCCCTCATCACCTTTGTGTAAATGTGCCCACTGATACACTGTACAGTCAAAAGTATTGGGACGCCTTTTCTAATTAATGAAGTCATGTTTTTCAGCCATATCAATCACTAACAGGTGTAATAAATCGGTTATATTCAAAGCGAGCTCTATAAAGACTCGGTTTATATTAAACAAGCTCCTGTGTCCTGCACTGAACAGCTCACGAATAAACCGGAACATCAACATCATCTGACTAAATAGGCACGAATTCCCATACGCAGAGACACTCCAAAGTCTTCCGAGGAGCTTCTCAGAAACAGCTGAAAGAACAACATCATCCACATCAATTTACAATTGTATCTCAATACACCACAAGCAGCGGCTCAGGTGGCGCAGCGGTAAAACACGCTAGCACACCAGAGCTGGGATGTCGAATAAATCGTATCGAATCTCGGGCGGCTACATGAACAACGTTTGGCTGTTGTTCATACAGGTAGGGGAATGCCGGATAGGAACCTCATAACTGGTGCAATTACGACCTCTGCTGGCTGATTGATGGCGTCTGCACAGAGTTGAGGAATAATGCTGATCAGGGTGTGGCTCTCCGTGCACAAAGCTGATTCGCATATGAACTCGCCTCGTGCAGGTAAAAAGATGCAGACGGTGCAGGGGCCTTGCTCAGGAGCCCATGTTGCCAGCTTGTGCGAAAGGATCCTCTTCTGTTAGAGCCCCACCCGCCTTAAGGTTTGACGTGTTGTGCTTTCCGGAAAAATTTGAGCTTATTTATATCACAGATCTTTCTTATTAGCTAGCAGAACTGCCGCTCACTGGATGACTTTTTCACACAACACAAATTCAGCTCTCGTGTTGACATGCCACACGATTGGCTGATGGGATAACGGCACGCGTGGTATTGGATTTTAAACACTTTATAAAGGTATACAAATGTTTACAGAGTTTAGACTTTGGTAGGTTCTTCATTTGCTTTATCTTGGTCCTAATATTCAGGGAACTCTTCTGTAATTTTTTGTAGCTTGCCAAGGCGGAGCAGGCAAAGTCTTCGGTAAGTTCTTCTGCACCTATAATAACCAAACTAGAGCTAATAAGATACTTAGAGTGAATAAGGAAGTGATTTTGATATGAGGTCCTTGTTTTGGATTTTCATACTCAGGATATTAAAATGCTCGGAGGCGGAAAATCCTCTTCAGACGTTCCTTTCAAAGTAAGAAGCCTCAAGCATTTTAAAATCTGATTTTAATGCATTTTCAGTGTTTGTAAACGAACACGCAGTTCAGATTCTTCATGGTAGGAGAAGCTACGACCGCCGATCCCGGCTCTCCCTGAATCCCAGCTAAACACCATCGTTTGTGTTCTCTGGATCTAATGAGGAGTTTTTCACACAGAGAACGTCGAGTGTTTGTGGATCAGAGGTCGTCGTTTCTCCTCGAATAGAGCTTTGAAGTTTTCTTTGAAATTCATCTGCTCAGTTCTGACTGACTCTAATATTTATCATCGAGACTCTTTGATATTTTTGTGATTTTCATGCAAAGAAAAGAAGAGAAAACAGGAAATCAGGGTTCGGGATTTAATAGCTAACAAACTGTAACGAATGTGGACGCTCATCCAAACGTTCACATGCTGAGATATAATTTGTATAAGATTTGCGTATTTTATAATAATTTAACATGTAAATAATGTGTTTGTTTTAAACGTGTTTCAGTTTTTACTGGATCTGTTGAGTTTTCTGTGAGATTGTAGAAATCGATCACGCTGCGCTCATTATGCTAAACAGTACAGAGAGACAAAAACACATCGTTGTTACCAGGATATTCAAATAGATGTAAGACAGTAGAATTGATGTGAAGCACCAGTGTGAGTGGGTGGGAGTGAGGTGAGTGGGTGAGAGTGAGGTGAGTGGGTGGGAGTGAGGTGAGTGGGTGAGAGTGAGGTGAGTGGGTGGGAGTGAGGTGAGTGGGTGGGAGTGAGGTGAGTGGGTGGGAGTGAGGTGAGTGGGTGGGAGTGAGGTGGGTGGGTGGGTGAGTGATCGTGGTTATGTGAGTGAATGGATGAGTGGAATGGAATGAGGGTACAGAATAAGTGAAAGATTGAGTGAGTGAGTGGGTGAGTGAGTAAATGACTGATGTGAATGAATTAGTAGACGTGAATGAGTGAGTAGGTGTAAATGAATGAATGAGTGAGTAAGCATGGGTAAGTGAGTGAATTAGGAGGTGTAAGTAAATGAGGGAGTAGGAGTGGGTGAATGAGTGAGTAAATAAATGAGTAAATGAGTGTTAATGAGTAAATGAGTGAGTGAGGTGAGTAAGGGAGTGAATGAGTAGGTGTGAATAAGTGAATGAATGAGTGAATAAGTAAGTGGACGGAAGAGTAAATAAACGAATAAGTATGCGAGTGAATGAATGAGAGAATGAATAAGTGAATGAATGAGTGAGTGAATTATTGCTTAAATTGGTGAGTAAATGAGTAGGTGTTAATGAGGTGAGCGAGTGAGTGAATGAACTACTATATACAGTATATGAGAGTGAATGAATGAGTGAGTGAATTAGCGTTAATAAGGGTGTGAATGAATAATTGAGAATGAGTGAGTGAATGAATGTCTGCATGAATGAATAAGTGAGGTACATGAATGTGTGAATGAGTGAGTAAGTATGTGTGAATTAGGTGAATGAGAGTGAATTAATGAGTGAGTGAATTAGTATGAATATGTCTGCGTGAATGAGTGAGTGAATGAGTGAGTGAATCAGTAGGTGTGAATGAGTGAGTTGAGCAAGTAAGTGTGAATGAGTGAGGTAAGTAGGTGTGAATGAGTGAGTGAATGAGTGAGGTAAGTAGGTGTGAATGAGTGAGTGAATGAGTGAGTGAATGAGTGAGTGAATGAGTGAGGTAAGTAGGTGTGAATGAGTGAGTGAATGAGTGAGGTAAGTAGGTGTGAATGAGTGAGTGAATGAGTGAGGTAAGTAGGTGTGAATGAGTGAGTGAATGAGTGAGGTAAGTAGGTGTGAATGAGTGAGGTAAGTAGGTGTGAATGAGTGAGTGAATGAGTGAGGTAAGTAGGTGTGAATGAGTGAGTGAATGAGTGAGGTAAGTAGGTGTGAATGAGTGAGTGAATGAGTGAGGTAAGTAGGTGTGAATGAGTGAGTGAATGAGTGAGGTAAGTAGGTGTGAGTGAGGTGAGTGAATTTGTGAATGAGTGAGTGAGTGAATAAGTAGGTGTTAATGAGTAAGTGAATGAATGAATGAGTGAATGTTACAGATCACTATAGGTCAGTAACCCCCCCCCCTTTGAAAGCTGTGGTTCCGGCTGCTGATTGGCCGGTCCCTGCAGCCGTGCTGCGTTCACTGACGCCTGAACGTGGTTACAGTTTTCCGTGCTGTGATCAGTATGATGTGTGATCGACAGGCCCCAACACCAAGCTGGGACTGAGATGTAAAGCCTGTAAGATGGGAATCCATCACAAGTGCCTGAACAACGTGGGCCAGCATAGGTGCATGGGCAAACTGGTGAGATTCTATTTTAATTCTATTTATTGTGTGTTATCGTGTGGTACTGATGAATTATTCTGATTATTGATTATTAGTGTGTGTGTGTGTGATGGGAACATGAGTGCTGGTATTTATTTTAGTGCCACATTATTTGCTAGCAGGTGCGATTCATCACTTACCTCGTCCTCCTCCTGTGAACCGGGGTGTGAGGAGGAATCCTAATGAGCTCGATAACTCAGCGTGTGTGTGTGATGTATTTGGAGTTGAAAGGCTTTTGCAAATGAGCATCTATCATTCGAGCATCTTGTAGTGAACTTGCAGGAACTGCAGCCCTGACCACATCTTAGCAAATCCTTCTGGTGCCTCTGTGATCTTAGACTCTCTGTAATTCGCGCCGCACAGCCGGAATATTAATCACGACGTTCTCCCGGCCCACGACGACGGAAGACGACGCCATGAGGTCCCAGCAGAGTTCGGCTTGGACTCGACTTTCCTCTTAACTCGGCGAGTTTATATTTGTAATCCTGGTTTGTTGCTCTTGGCCGGAGCGACGCTTCAGACCAGATGGAGTCTCTGAGTCTCCTGGAGACGAGCGAATGTTCCTCATGCGTGGTTGTTCTGGGCTTGATCTGAATTTCGGTGCGTTCGCTCCGTTCGGTTTGTGGGCAGGAGGTCGACGCGTCCGGAATCGAAGCTATTAAAAACCTACGTCTCCGATTTGTAAAATAAAACCACACGTCCCACTAAAGCGATTTACATTTATGACCGAACACAATTTTGTCTGTGCAACTTGGCAATGGTGGGGCTTGAACCGTCAACCTTCTGATTACTAGTTCAGTACCTTAAGCACTGAGCTACCGCAGCCCATGACGCGACAGAGCGACCGACTGTCCTGTAGCGAGAATTTTACCTTTCACTTAAAGTTTAACTTTATGCAAATTAGGAGATGATCTGGGTGCCATGGCAACCAAAAAGCCCAAGTGATGGTGCCGCTCACGGTGTGACCGCAGGCTCATGATCGATCGCCGATAAATGAGTGAGTGAATGGATGAAGGAGAGAATGAATAAGTGAATGAGTGAGTGAGTCAGTAGGTGTGGGTAAGTGAGTGGGTTAGTATGTGTGAGTGAGGGAGAAAGAGTGAATGAATGCGTGAGTAAAGGAGTAAGTGAATGAATGAATGAGTGAACAAATAAATGAGTGAGTGAATGGATTAATGAGAGAATGAATAAGTGCATGAGTGAATGAGAGAGTGAATAAGTGAATGAGTAAGTGAATAAATGAGTGAGTGAATGAATAAGTGAATAAATGAGAGAGTGAATAAGTAGTTGAGTGAGTGAATGGATTAATGAGAGAATGAATGAGAGAATGAATAAGTGCATGAGTGAATGAGAGTGAATAAGTGAATGAGTAAGTGAATAAATAAGTGATTGAGTGAGTGAATGAATAAGTGAATGAATGAAAGAATGAATAAGTAATTGAGTGAATGAATAAGTGAATAAATGAGAGTGAATAAGTAATTGAGTGAATGAATGAGAGTGAATAAGTAATTGAGTGAATGAATAAGTGAATGAATGAATGAGAGAGTGAATAAGTGAATAAGTAAGTGAATGAAGGAGAGAATTAATAAGTAATTGAGTGAGCGAATTAATAAGTGAATGACTGAATGAATGAAAGAATGAATAAGTAATTGAGTGAATGAATAAGTGAATGAATGAATGAGAGAGTGAATAAGTGAATAAGTAAGTGAATAAATGAGAGTGAATAAGTAATTGAATGAGAGAGTGAATAAGCGAATGAATAAGTGAGTAAGTAAATGTGTAAGTGAATGAATTAATGAGAGAATTGATAAATGAATAAGTGAGTGAGTGAATGAATAAATGAGTGAGTGAGGCAGCAACAAGTACGACCTCTGCTGGCTGCACAGAGTCGGGGGATAACGGAGGTCGGTGTGACTCTGTGCACGATACGGCTCTCCATATGAACCTTGAACATTGTGCAGGAGAGAAGAAGCGGTCGGTACTGCACACAGGTCAGAGGGGGCGTGTTAGTTGCGACCCTCCTCAGTCGGGGGTGGAGGTGAAATACGATCGGGGAATTGGGTACGACTAAAATCGGGGGAAACGCATAAATAAATCAGCAGCGCAGTAATAAACTAAATCCTCTCGTCGCTCACCTCGAGCATTTATTACGCAGCAACAGCGGCGGCATCGTTTCCACTTAATGAGCCGCATCCTAAATGTAACCCGAGAGTTTCGGAGAGGCACTCGAGACACCGCGAGAGCCCTAATTTTAGCTCCGTCTCCTAAATCGTGGCCAGAGTGGCGGCTCATCAAAGCTGATTTGTGATGCTGATTAGGCCTTTAATTCAGCAAAACAAAAACAGCGTGTTCGGGAGCGGCGTAGGGCTTCACGGTGCCAACGTGCCCATATTAGGAACCTGGAACGTTATGCAAATGTTAAGTGCATCATCACCCGTCCAAAAAAAGAAAAGGAAAAAGAGGTAAAGAAGGAAACTGGCAGGGAACGTGAGGTAATCTGGAATCACAGTTTAAAATAAGATGCTAAATTTAAATTTAATTTCATTCATTGTAATTTTTGGTGTGTCGTAAATGCAGTTCTGAAAATGGGTGGGAAAACACATTGGTCACCATACAGGTGGAATTTAAAATGCTAGCCGTTGTGCGACTCCAAGGCCGAGCTGTTGTCCTTCCTAGACATTCCCACTTCGGCCCAGTTCTTCAGAGCAGGGCAGAAATTGGGGATGGGGGGGGGTAGGGGGGTCGTTCTTTCATAGTGGTCACTTTCAGGCACTCATCGAGGTGTCTGGTCGACGAGTGCCGAAGACTGGCGTACGTCCCGTCCCATTTGTGTGAAGCTGCTCTCCTCCTCCTCGTCCATCATCCCTCCCTCCCTCAGGCACGACCACGCCCGGTTGAGTCAACCTGCACGGCGGCACTGCCGAGACACCACTCAGACACCCATTTCAGAAAGTCGTACATTCGTGTGTGTGTGTGTGTGTAGGGCAGTTGTAGCCTTGCAATCAGAAGGTTGTCGGATCAAGCCCCACCATTTGAGCAAGGCCCTTAACCCTCTGTTCTTTAGACTGTATACTGTCACAGCTGTAAGTCACTTTGGATTAAAGTGTGTGTGTGTGTGTGTGTGTGTGTGTGCAGCCTAAAGGTTTCAGGAGGTACTCCAGCTCCCCGCTGCTGATCCAGGAGCAGTTCGGCTGTATTAAAGAGGTCATGCCCATCGGTGAGTCGGACCCTTGTTTGTAATTACGCTCCTGTGTGTAGGGGGCGCCACAGCGGATCTGGTACAGATTGTGGCGCAGTTTTTACGCCGAATGCGCTTCCTGGCGCGACCCTCCTTTGATCTCTTGTGATGGCTGAGCATCGAACAGACTGAACTGGCTGTGCCTGAGGGAAGAAGGTTGAACGGTCACTCGTCGCTGCTGCGATTGCGCCCACCGCTGGCCGGTCGAGGCGCCTGCACGAGAGATGCAGATTCACAGGTGAAAAGAAGCGGCGCATGATAGTGTGGGGCAGAGGAAGCTACTACAATAAGGGAACTGGACATGTCTAGATTTGGAGTTTAGGGAAGGACAGACACTGTTACATGAGGGTCTCGATTGACCCCTCTGTTGTCCCTCCACAGCCTGCGGCAGTAAGGTGGACCCGGTGTACGAGACGCTGCGGTTCGGGACGTCGCTCGCCCAGAAGACCAAGAGAGCCAGCGGTTCTGAGTCGCCGCCCAGAAATTCGGTGAGTGAATAAATATGCTGTACTGCCAAAAATATATAGACACCCCTTTAAGATGTGTGCACATGCAGTCGGAATAGAATATCCAGATGTGTGTGTATACTTTTGGCGGTGTGTTGTAGCTGGTTGCCAGATGTGAACGTCGTACTACTAGAATTAATGTGTGTGTGCACGCACGTAGGTCGGAGGTTGATGGATCCCAGTAAATATTTGGTCCCTTCGTTAAACCGCAGGTGTCCGTCATTAATTAACGACACTTTGATCGAGTGTCTGTGGCAGCCGGGCTGAATTAACGAGTCTCGCTCTCACGCCACGTCGTTACCGAGAGAAATGAAGGATCCTCGAACACTTACACACGCGACTTACGTTTAAATATTAATTACAGTTCTGTAATAAATCGAAAATTGTGTTTTTCATTTATCAAATAGCCACTATATTTAATTTTTGTCGTATATACTGATACATGTGTGCAGTATTTTTGTGCATAGCTCAGCTCCCCTGGAGCAGACAGAGTTGGTCAAGGACCCGACTGTGGCTGCGTAGCAGAGCCTGGATTTGAACCGACAATCTTCCGATTGATAGCCCAAAGCTTTACCCACCAGGCTGCTACTGTAGTTTCTAACGCAGCTTTCTTTGTGCCAGTTTACAGCTCACAGGGGTGGGGGGTTGGGGGGTTGGGGTACACACTCGGTCAGTTTGGGGTGTCTTTGGATTACTTCCGACCATCCGGTCAGTCAGTGGTGGAGGAATACAGAGAGCAAAGCGTGTTCTATTAAATGTGAAGTCTGTTACTGGGTTCAGTGGAGGCTGACGATGCAAAGAGACGTTGTGGTGTGTGTGTGTGTTAATAAGTGATGTGTGTGTTTGTCTCCAGACCAGTGATCTTGCTCAGGTACCAGAAGAGGCAGCAGCTCAAGCCAGCTGGGCTCAGCTCACACGCCAACACAGCGACGACGGTACTGACGCATTCATTCGTTCATTATCTTCAGCTGTAGTCATTAAAATATGATGATGAGTAGTTTTTGTGCTTGAGCTCATAAAAAGGGATGCAGAACGTGCACCGGAGCTTTGCAACTTTATTTTTAACATTATTTTCTTGATGAGACTATTAAAGGGTTACGACGGGTTAGAAGCCTGATGATCCTGTTTATCTGTAATATTTCATCGCTTTTCATCCTGGTTTCTCTTCCCAGTCTTCACCTCGATGGAAAACGGAACAGAACCCTTCCACGCAGAAGACACAGAGAAGACACCAGAGGACCTAGCGGTGAGACCTGTGGTATTTTTATACCCTCCCGTACCTAAACGTGATGAAGCGAGTGTCGGCGCGAAACACCGCCGGGTGTTAAATTAACACCGGTCGCTGAGCTTCTCGGCGAGAACCTCCGGAAATAGAATCGGCATCAGAACGTTTCTTCTCGAACCAGACGGGATGGACGGGAGAATAGAAACGGCGGCGGGTTTCCTGTTGGGGTGCTGAAAAGGGTCGAGGTCCTGAATCCTAAATGTAAATACGGACAAAATCCGGAAAACAGATCGTTTTAAGATTCCCTTGGGAAGAGTGTCAACACCGGTAGTTCAGTAATCGTCCACCAGCCGGCGCTCGTCTCTCTGTTTACATGGGCGAGAGGCTTTGTTTTGCCGGGAGTCTCGCTTCGTTCTCGCCTTTATCTCTGTGTTTTATGCTTCATTAGTTATGGCTCCGAGAAAGAGGCATCTATTGTGTGGCTCTGTGAGGCGTATGTGAGGAATAAGGTGTGAAGAAACACAGCGAGTGACATTCGTAGGTCTGAAGGAAAGCTAAGAGTATGCAGTGAAATTTTGTGTTTATTTACAGCTTCTACATGACAAATTGATGTATCTATTTACGTTGTTTGTTTTACTGTTGATCATATGTGCATGTTTAGCACTTTCGTGGACCTCAGTGCTGCGTGTTTGTATATTTTTGCTCCCCCTCGTAGTCCGTAAAATCGAGGTTCCTCTGTGTATAGACGTGAGCGGGGATTTCCGGGGTCCAGGCACAGATTAACCCGATGTGGCTCGATGTGTGAGTATGGGACCATTTTGGAGGCGGACAGGACAATGCCAATTTATGTCAGTTGGACAGTAGCGCCACCTAGTGCTGCAGTTACACCATGAATTATAGCCAAGGCCTGTGAACCTCCTGTTCTCTGTCCATCTGAAGTTTGGTGACAGTCGGTGCGATACTTTTTAAGTTAGAGCAGTATATATACTATATATGTGTGTGTGTGTGTGTGTGTGTGTGTGTGTGTGCTTTATAGCTCAACGCTGCTCCGCCCTTGTTTTTGATTGGCATCTACAATGAGGCCTTAAAGGAATTCCATATTTTTTTGATAATTATTAAATTTCAGGTTCTCAGAGTTACTTTGATACCATGTGTGTGTATGTGGGGTGAAAATCCAGAGACTCACGCTCCAAAATTAATGTAATTTTATTCATATTATGCAAATTAGCTGAAAATGGAAGTGGGCGGAGCTACGTGGTTCTGTACGTCGTACAGAGTAGAAAATATAGCGCCACCATCGGACCAATCGGGCTGACCTTGAGCGCCTGAGTGCTGGGAGGGAGAAATGACGACCTGCTGACCGAGTCTCGTGTCCGTACGATTCACGGTTCGATCTGTGAAAAATCCTAAAAATGATGCGCGCCAAAAACGAGCCCCTGTCTGTTTGGCGGCCTCGGCGGGTTCAGGCCTCGTGCTGCGGTTTCCTTTCGAGCGAATTAAAGTCCGCGTTTAATAAAGTGTCATGAATTAATACGAAGAATTTTCCTTCGTGCCCTTATAAGGATCCTCCCGGTTCTGATTTACCAAACATCCCAGAGATGCAGTTTTAATAACTCGCCGCGTGGCAGGAACGCATTTACGAGCGCGGCGTTTACGAGGTCACAAATAAAAGCGAATCCCTCGAGGCACCTGACTATACACGGCCTCCTCCGCTCCGCTCCGCTCCTCCGTCCTCCTGATCCCGCTGGTTTGTTTTGTTATTTTGTATTTTCGAGGACGTACGAATTCACGGCACGTGCTGCCGGGTTCAGAAAGTCCACGCGCAGCGTTCGGGGCGGCGGGTTATTTACGGCCGCGGAAAATCTCCGTGGGAAATGACGGACTGTTTCCATGACGAAGCGCGTCCGCGTTTAGCGATTTCATCCATCACGGATTCACAGATAAATAAACAGGACGCCGTTTGATGCGCCGGTTCCCAGCGCTGCTCCTGAACTCCCAGTGCGGATGGGATGAATGTAGTGCCCGCAGTTTCACCTGCCGACCGGCCGATACGTGACGGGCAGAGGAATGAAACGCCTGTCTCCGCTCATTTCACTAGAATTTGGAACATGACTGATGGCATTCTCTTCATTCAGGCACTCCCGCCGGCACATGGGGTCTGTCTGAAGACCTAGTGAGCTGCCTCGCTGCCCACCTGTTATCCAGTCAGATTATCACTTAGAATTAAGGCGCCTCAGTAGGAGCGTTTTAAGGTATCAGAATTTAGACACGCCCTCTTCTCGGGAGCGTAGGATGACGGAAAATGTGTCTATGTAGAGAGATCACATGGTTTTCGGACAAACCCGTGGACTTAACAAGACTTCTGAAGGAATCTTGCAGTATTTAGTACCAGCGCATTAGCAGCAGGTCCTTCAGTTTCTGTACGTTTCTGCCTGCCCATGCTAAGTGCTGGACACACTGGACAGGAGTTAGCATGGGCACTTTTCCCGGCCTGCCCAATCTATGCCCGCCCTTATGGCTATGTCCCTCCAGTTGTCTGGACATTCCTTGGTCGGTGCTTCCTTGCAGCTGACCGGCACAGTTTGGGCGCCACAGTTTTCTCAGAGGCGCCACTTCCTCGCCGGTCTGTTCACTTCCTCGCATGTTAAATAACGACGGAGGACGCGGCCTCCTACACACAGACGTTTCCAGATCGGTCCGGGAGTCCGTCCTGTACGTCCGTCCTGTACGTCTGTTTGAATGTAGGTGAACATGAGCGGACCGAGCTGAGCGACGAAGAGATTCTGTCGGCCTGTAGTCAAATTACAGATGGTGCCAGTGTGAGTGTGCCACATGTTGCCACGCTTCCCAGGTTTGTGTGTGTGTGTGTGTGTGTGTGTACAAATACAAATGTGGTTATTATAGTTAATAGGCAGAAAAACACTCGGTGGAACAGCAGGCTCCAATTTCGCGGTACTTTGAGCCGTCGGGTTCGGGTCCCAGAGGTGCTCCCGGCCCGGACAGGCGCTCAACAGACACGACCGGCCGTGTACGAGAAAAAGACGGACAGACTGCGCTTCAACAGCTAGTAGTGGAGGAACACGGTTCTCATCGTCTGTGAGAATCCACCACTAACTGGTGTAAAGAAGCAGCCGTGTCAAAGGGGACGGGTGCTAGGGGTGGTTTTAGCGGCGGAGGATCCACAGCCATCCACTTGTACACTTTTATTATTTATTCCTAGATTTATAGATGATAGATATATAATATATATATATATATAATATTTAAATAACTTGTTTGAACGTTGGGTGGCGCAGTGGAAAGGCACGCTAGCCTGACAGTGCTCGACACTCGGATTTCGTCATAACTGCTGCAAGTACGACCTCTGCTGGCCGATATGGGGGATGACAGAGAGCGGTGCGTGACTCTCTGTGCACGATACGGATCTCCATATGAACCTGTCTGGTGCAGGTGAAAAGAAGCGGCCGATACTGCACACCTGTCAGAGGGGGTCCGGAGTGGAGGCCTGCAGCAGTAGAGGATGAAATACTAACCGGGTAATGCGATGCGACTAAATTGGGGGGAAATGTTATATTCCGCATTAATATTCCAGTTATAGTTCAATATTTTGGAGCAGGCTAGTGGTCCAAATACCACAAAACTGCACCGAGAAAAATCTCAGACAGAGAAAGTGGATTTTCTGTGGCTTGTTATTGGCTGGTGGAGTCCGATAGCCGATGATGATGATGTGTGTGATGTTTGCAGACGGATGAAGAGCTGCAGAAGGACTTCCTGATCCTCAACACCTACGTAGCTTTGTACAAATTCACCCCACAGGAGAGTCATGACCTGGAAATGAGGTGAGAGTCGAACACAGACGTGTTCATTCATGTTCTGTTATAATATTTACAAACAAAAGACAAATGAGACATGAAGAAGGAAAATACATGCAACACACCCCAAAAAAAGTTGGCGTGTTCCCTCGTGTTCCATCAGCGTTCCTATTAAGGAGACGTTTTAATACTTTGGGAACTGAGGACGCTCATTGTTGCAATTTTTCTCCGTTCTTGCTCGATACGAGAGTCCTGCAGGCAGGCCAGTCAGGCACACGCACTCTGTGAATACAAAGCCACGCCCTTGTAACTCGTGCTTGTAACTCGTACCTGGAAAAAGACGATGCCTTGACGGCCTCATGTGTACCTCTAAAATCCCAATATACGCCCGTAGATCACTCATGCCGTGGGCACTGGCGCACCCCATACCAGTACACATGCTGGTTTTGCACTTTTGATAACTTTGATAACAGTCTGGTTGGTGCTTTTTATTTTTGACACGTAAAATCAGACCACAGAACACGTTTCCGCCGTCTTTCGGTCCATCTCAGACGACTTCAGGCCCAGAGAACTCGCCAGTGTTCATAAACGATTTCCTCTTTGCATAATAAAGTTTAAGATTGCATTTCTTGGTGCAGCAGCAGACTGTTTTAAGTCACAATGATTTTCCTAAGAAGCTAAAAACAGTGAATGAATGAATGAATGAATAAAATGCTGAGGTGGAGTTCCACATGAATCCAGCTCGTTTGTTTTTGTCTCCGAGCTGCTCAGAGCTTCTCAGCTCTGGAATTTTTCACCTCGTCTTCCCACCTTCGTCTCACCTCGGTCCCACGATCACACTTCAGCTTCATCACCTCGTTTCACGATTAAAGCGCGCCGTGTTCTCCTGCGATGCCGTGCGGGTAACAGGAACCGACGGTGTCGAAAAGCAGAAATGAATCGGGTTCTGTTCTCTCTCTCCCTCACGATTTGTTTCAGACCCGGTGATCGGATCATCGTGCTGGACGACACCAACGAGGACTGGTGGAAGGTGAGTACTGAAAAATCACTCACACGTTCACGTTAAGCGGCTCATGATCATTAATACACCCTGGTACCTTATATATTTTATTTATATATTTTATTTCAGGGTATAATCGATGACAGGATTGGCTTTTTCCCAGCATCCTATGCGCACCAGGTGAAAGAGGGTGAGCGAGTGTTTCAGTGCAACCGGACGTTCATCGGCTGTAAGGAGCAGGGCCAGATCACGCTAAAGGAGGGTCAGGTGAGAACCTGTTATCTTCATTATTATTTATATTCATTATTATTATTTACTTAACCTCTAAACCATCTAACCGACCTTTAACCATCTGACAAATCATCTAACTAACTTCTAAACCATCTAACCGACCTTTAATCAACTAAACAACCTTTTATCAACTGAACAAACAGTCTAACCGACCTTTAACCATCCAAAAAATCATCTAACTAACTTCTAAACCATCTAATCAGCCTGTAACCATCCAAACAAACAATCTAACAACTAACCAAACATCTAACCAACCTTTAACCATTAAAACATGTCTAATTAGCCTTTAACCATCCAGAAAAATCATCTAACCAGCCTTTAACCATCCAAAAAAAATCATCTAACCAGCCTTTAACCATCCAAACAAACCATCTAACAACCAAACAAATAATCTAACCAACCTTAAACCACCCAAACAAACCTTCTAACCAACCTTTAACCACCCAAACAAACCATCTAACCAACCTTTAACCATTAAAACATGTCTAACCAACCTTTAACCACCCAAACAAACCGTCTAACCAACTCTTAACCATTAAAACATGTCTAACCAACCTTTAACCACCCAAACAAACCATCTAACCAACCTTTAACCATTAAAACATGTCTAACCAACCTTTAACCACCCAAACAAACCATCTAACCAACTCTTAACCATTAAAACATGTCTAACCAACCTTTAACCACCCAAACAAACCATCTAACCAACCTTTAATCATTAAAACATGTCTAATCAGCCTTTATCAACCCAAACAGACCATCTAACAACCAAACAAATCATCTAACCAACATTTAACCATCCAAACTAACCATCTAACCAACCATTAACCATTCAGTACACCATTTAACCAAGCTTTATCAATCCAAACAAACCATCTAACTAACCTTTAATTATCTAAACAACCCATTTTACCAACCTTAAACCACCCAAACGAACCATCTAACCAACCTTTAACCATTTAAACAAACTATCTAATTAACCTTCAACTGTCTAATCAACTCTTAAGCATTTAAACCATCTAAGCAACCTGTAACCATCCAAATAAACCATTTATTTAGTTTTTATTTTCTTGGTACGATCATGAACTCCAGTTAGGTGTCGGAGTGCTGCACTGTTGCTGTGCTGCGGTGTTGCTGTGCTGCACTGTTGCTGTGCTGCACTGTTGCTGTGCTGCAGGGTTCTAATACAGAACTTATACAATTATCACATTAATATTAAAGTTGTAATTTTTGCTCTGTCCCAAACATAAGAAACGTTCTCTGTATTCAGTGTGATAAACCCTTTTGATCCTGCCATCATGTGACCTCATGCCGTTACTGACGTTCCTCAGATCTGTGTGAGCGGCGAGGACGAGAGGAACGGCTTCATCTTGGTCCTCAGCGGTAAGAAGAGAGGCTTCGTCCCCTGTGACGTCCTGGAGAACGTCTGAGAGCTCAGAGAACCAGAGTGCTCCGAACAAACAAACAAACGAGCTGCTCCGGCCACTCGAGGCGTGATGGGTAACCGTGATGACACACGGACGTGACGCCCTGATGTGGGCGGAGTTTTCTCTTCTGAAGTCTGTAGCCTTGATTTTAGAGACTTGATGTAGAGCCGCTGATGAACAGATGTTACAGGTCTGCGCTAACAGCTCTGTCATGCTAACGTTACATTTAAAAGTATTATTTAGCAGCGACTTCAGTATGAGGCAGGAGGCCTCGTGTAGTCCGGGACAGTCGGGGTCTATAACGAGGTTACGTCTGGGGAAAGTCGTGGCAAAAATTTGCTTCGAATGGCACAAAAAACGAGTGTTACTGCGTCCACAGACTTGTGGGTAGCTCTTGACAAGCTGTTTTTCTTTCTTTACATAATTTTTTCTTAATTTGCTGAGCTTTTGCCGTGCTCTTTTTATTTGCATATATTTAGTTTTCCTTGTTTCTCATTGTTTTTACCTGATTGCGTTATGCGTCCTCTCCACTGGTGCTGACCCGCGCCCCGATTGAGGAGAGCGAACTGACACGCCCCCTCCGACACGTGTGCAGCACCGACTGCATCTTTTCACCTGCACGGGGCGAGTTCATATGCGGATCGGCTTTGTGTACGGAGAGCCGCACCCCGATCAGCATTATTCCTCGACCCTGTGCGGAGGTCGTAATCGCATCAGTGATGAGGAGTCCCTGTCGGGCTCTTCCCTCTCTGTATTAACAACAAGCCAATCGGTGTTCATGTAGCCGCCCGGCCGGATGGCGGAGCTGACCTTCGAACCGACGAGTTCGAAATATCGGCTCTGGTGTGCTAGCGTGTTTTACCGCTGCGCCACCTGAGCGGCTTCGTTTGTAGCTTTCGACGTGCTGGTTTTTTCCTCTTCCGGTTGCTTCCAGTAGCTAGGCTGGTTCGCCCCTCACCGCCCCGCCCCATCCTCGGAGATCAGCCAATCATGTCTGCGCAGAGGCACCGTAGTGATTCGAACCCTGGATCCCCAGGTCTCAGCAGTTTTGCCACCCAAGCACCATTTTTGTACTAACAGTAAAACAACTTACTATAAATAGGTTGTATTTATTTACTGTTATTTTATATTTGCTTTATACTTTTGTATAAGGCGGAGAGTCCTTGGTCCCAGTATAAACAACCAGGCCCGACCTCCTCTAGGCTCACTGAGGCCCCCTGGTGGGCACTATGAGATCAGTACCGGCTTCCTAACTATAAAGAAGGAGGTTTATACACAGCAGCACAAAGTCTGAGTCTAAGAAATGTAGTCAGTAAGGTCGTAATAAAACAGTGTAGAATCTCCTAAAGCGACGTTTGGTTTTAATTTTTATTTAGTGAGTTAATAGTTGGTCACACAAATGTTTTAGTTAGGAATCAGATCAACGTTTGCTGTTATTTTATTTTTTATATTTATTTCTT
Source organism: Trichomycterus rosablanca (assembly GCF_030014385.1). Classification (NCBI taxonomy): domain Eukaryota; kingdom Metazoa; phylum Chordata; class Actinopteri; order Siluriformes; family Trichomycteridae; genus Trichomycterus; species Trichomycterus rosablanca. The sequence continues at coordinate 1,753,899 of NC_086000.1, read as the reverse complement.
GAGCAGGTTTGGCACCAAACATGGAGAGTAAAGGCATTAATAGTTTTAATGGGTTATTCTTTATTTAATAAGATATTTTTTATTCATTTATGATATTTTAAGTCTGTAGTTTTAATTATTCATTTAGTTGAAATCTGTACAATTATATGAATTAATTCAGCCCCCCCAGTACATCCAGTAGTTCAGTCAAAATGCTCAGATTGCTAAAATAAATAATCTAACAGTGGATAGTTCATGTGTTTTATGTGAACAAATTTATTTTATCCTGTAACTCTGTGCATAAATATTTTATTTCTTTTTGATTTTTAAGCTTTTAGCTCATAGACACAGTAGAAATTGATGTAAATAATGTTTTATGCAGAGAAATAAATTTTATTTATTGATCTCTGTGTCTCAGATCTTTCATCAGACTCGTCGTGTCGCCGTCCAGCCGCTCGATCACTTTAAAATTATTAAAGATTAATAAAGTTTAAACTGAAGTTTAAGTTAAAAACGCAGCAGTTTTGGTGTGAAAACGTCTGTGGTTTGGTTTTACTGATCCACACGTCAGCTCTCGCTCACTGAGAACATGCCAATTTCCTCAAACCCCACACGCGACTGGGTGGAGACCAAAAATCACAAATAAAAACCGACACACGGAAACGGACGAAAATCCAGTTTAGTTCAGTTCAGTTTAGTTCAGTTCAGCCACCTGATCCTAGAGAGAGAAAATGTCTCGTTTCTTTACGCTCGGTGTTTTGATTCTTCTTTCAGGTGAGACTTTTTATTGTTCATTAAATGTTATTTAAAAGATTTTTATCTATAAAAGAAGGTACTTACTAATAACATACTATAAAATATTCCTTGAGTGTTTTACTTTTTGTAATATATTTATTTTGTGCAAGTTAAAGAAATATAAATTATTAAATTTTGCTTTAAATGAATTATAATTAAACTACAAATAACTTTGATACATAATGTGCAGCAATTCTTTCAGAAACATTTTATACACCTTAAGCCTTGAAAATATATCTTTAATTCTTAGATTAAATAGAAATGTACTAATTTTATGTGTGCTTTGAATTGTGCTTAATAATAATAAAGAATTAAAGTAAAAAAAAATATATAGATATATATAGATTTTTTCATTTAGGCTATTGGATCAGAACCACTGTGACCCTGACCAGCATAAAACGGCAGTAAAAAACACAATAAATGAATTAATGACTGAATAAATTAATATATATATATATATATATATATATACTGTTAAGTTGAATTGAAAATGAACTTCAAATAAAATAAATAAATATTTAAGTGAATAAATTAATAAAATATTTCATTGCACAGCTGTTTTTTTTTTTTACATTTTCTGACTCTTTAAATTTAAATTATAAACAATATTTTTTTTTAGTAGTTTTGATTTTAATGGACAAAAAAGACGATGTTTCTTCAGTACTGCTATTAAAAATATGTAGTAATAATAATAATACGTAATAACTAAAACAATCAAAAATTTTAAAAATAAATAATAAACTGTATAAAAAAATAAAGTGAGTTTTTAAATATATTTTTCCTGTTCAGTAGGAGTGGAGTGTAAGAAACCGAGCTTCAGTGACTCCGACCTCCTGATCCAAACTCGTCAGGATGAGGTTCAGGTAACGATGTGTAGAAATGAGCTGCAAAAGCATGATGCAACCTACACCGTATTTCACAGTCGGCTTTTTCTTGTTAGTACGCAGAGCTTTGATGAATATATACTTATTGTTTAATATATAAATGTATTATTTTAAATATATATTTATTATTTAATATATAATTTTATTTTTTTTAATATGTATTTAATATTTAATATATACATTTATTATTTTAATGAATATTTATTATATAATATATAAATTAATAGTTTTAATATAGATTTATTACTTATATACATTTATTATTTTTAATATGTATATATTTATTATTTAATATATACATTTATTGTTTTATAAATATATATTAATTTCTTTGTTTTTCTTACACACAGGTGAAGGACATGATGGTCTCCTGTCCAGTGTGTGAGATGGTGGTGAACAAAGTGCTGCATTTAATCCAACATGAACTCTCGGGGGTAGAAAACCTAAATGTTCATTCATTCCTTCTAACTAACATCTTCACTCTGGTCAGGGTCGTGGTGGGTCAGGTGCCACCAGAAAACCCAGTCGATCCATCTCGATGCATCACACTCACGCATTCACTGACTCACTCGAAGCCGGTTACATTTCTAAGCTGACTATGGAGAATATGCTAAACTCCAGAGGGGCACTCAAACCCAGGGCCTCAGTACCTACGTCGCCACACCAAAATCTTTAATACAGCTCATCTTTATTATAAATGATCATTCATTCTTACTTAGTGCCTCATCCTGGCCAGGGTCCTGGTGGGTCCAGCACCACCCTGGACTGACTGCCAGTCTATTGCAGGGCAGCACACACTTACCTATTTACTCACACCCGGGAGTCACATGTTCGCATGGTATGGTGGAAACAAAAACACCAGATGAAACCCATGCCATGCAGAGAACATACCAAACTTCTCACATATAGTTTCTGCACCACCGTTGCTGACCAGTTCTGATGTTGATTCTCGAACATAAAGTACGTAAAGGTCATTTTATAAAAAGTCCTGTGGATTTAGGTTTGATCTTTGCGTTCACGCACCGTATGCAAGGGGAGGTTTGTCATGTTCTCCCCATGTACCTGTGGGAATCGATTTGACCCATTAAAGCCCTGTACAGGCTATGCACCCACTCTTCCACCCTGATCAGAACGAGTCGACGATGTTTTATAAATAAACATTTATTTTAATCTTTGACTAATAAACGATTAAAATGAATATATTTGTGTAGGTTTGATGTATTTATTGATGTATTTCTGCAGAACAGCATCGACGCAGCGCTCAACCTGGTCTGCACTAAACTCCTGTTCAAAACCCCCTGTATACACTTCATCAACAAATACAGACACAAGCTGATTCACGCCATCTCGTCTGGGAAGAACGCTCACGGGGCCTGCAAGCATCTGCACTTCTGTAAATGAACCGAGCACGAAATTCAGTTTCTGCCTCTTGTGAGTGGTTTTAGGTTTTGCAATCAGGCTAAAATTGTTTGTAAAAATTAAATAAAGTGTCGCTTTTACCAGCTACATGTACTGTAACACCAGCGTTATGCTTAATTAAACCAATCATGTAATTAAATCTTCTACAGAAAAAGCTTCTCATGGCTTCTAATCTAATTCTTAAGTTCTTATGTTGTGTGCCTTAATCACGTGCTGAATAATAAAATAAAAAATTTCAATCTAAAAGCAGTTTTGGTTTTTATGGCCGGTGACCCTGAACAGTGCCACTGCACGTCTTGCTGATTTCATAAAGCAATATAGCCCATCCCTAACACTTTGTCCAGCTGTTTGCTAGTCCACTGTTACTAAGATCTGGCGTCTGAATCTCAGCGTTGCTATCGTCTGGTCGGACACCGGCGCAGGCATGATTATTATTATTATTATACAATAATGAAATAAAGTTATAACATAATAATAATAATAGTTATGTAAAAATTATAATAATGCAGTAACAATAAAGTAGTAATAACATAATAACAATAAAAGAATAATATATTCATAATAAATTATAATAATACCATAAAATAACATAATAGTAATAATGAAAATTATTACAAGGATAATTTTTATAATTTTTTATTTTTTGTAATCTTTATTATCATTTTTATGTTATTTGTATTGTATTATTATATTTATATATTTTTATTGTATAATTCTAATTCATATTTTTTGTTATTATTATTATTTTATTATTATTATTGTGTTATTACTTTTTATTATTGTATAATAATGAACAATAATAATTATTATAATTAATATAATAAAATAAAAACTATTACATATTGCCACATTGTTTAAACATCCACAAGTCACAAAAACATCATGTTAAATTAAAATTAGTATTTATTTTTAATATTTAGATAGTAAGATATATTATTTAATTATTAATATTATTTAATAGTGAATAAGCTGTATCACTTTTTCCGTTAGAAGTCATTAACCAAATCCAATACCACCAACTCACACATACAATCATAATCAGATACAGTAACACAGACTACAGCTACAGAAGCAGCTTGTTTGTTTATACATCATACATAAACATTATATACATTATTTACATTAATATATACAACGTCCTTAAATTCCTTCGTGTTGATGCTTATGGGTGCGTTTTTGTTCATTGTTAGAGGTTTAAAGCGATTAAAAAGGCATCATTTGTGTAAAAGTGAAGTGGGTGTCTTTACACTGGATGCTATAAGACTTTCTCCCAGTAAAACACAATATTATAATTTTATTCCCTAATATACACACATTTATTTACAATCTCAACACAGGAGGAGTGAATAAATGTAATTTATATACGTGACTGACTTTAGAGCTTTTAAATGCTGTTGTGTTCATGTTTACTGTAGTTACTCTTGTAAATGTAAATAAAAAATTGCATTTTTTTGTTTCCATTATCACAAACTAACTATAGATTTCAGCACATTTACTAAATTTCGCTGTAAATTGTGATGAACGATGAATTTATATTTCTGTATTTCAGGAGCTTCAGTAGAACATTAGAACAGGCGGTTTCACACCTCGGTGTAACGTTCACGCTCTCTCGTACCGCGGTGTCATGACTTTTCGAGACTGTAAAAGCAGAAGCAGTAAAAACGTCGTGATGTAAATTCGTACATAATGTTTTCACTAATAATGACTTCACTAACAGAAACTACAGGTTTGCTAATCATGAGGGCGAGGGGTCGCGTCCCAGTATCAGTGCGTCTCGGGTTTGTGCTGCTCTTCACGGGTAAGTTCTGACAAATTATTACGTTACTGGATATTTTGAAAGTTCTCGTTTTAATTTCTCACCTTTGTGTCGTGTAGCTACTAGGATTTTCTGTCCGGGATTAAAATTCCCTCCAGTGCAAAAATAAAGTCACTAAAACTGATTTTGGTTTTACAGCCTTTCTGCAGGTGGAGAGTTTTCATCATGAGATCCGTCTGCAGCCCGAGAGATGGGTTCTGTCTGCTCCCGCCAACCACTCGCTTCAAACCGTGAATCCCACACAGGTACGTCCTGTCTGTGGGAATTTGTGCCCAATTTGCTGCACTGATGTTGGTCAAGAAAGCCTCAGTCCATGTTCCAGTTCATTCCAAAGCTGTTGAGTGGGGCTTGTTTTATATATGTCTGTCTGCATGTCTGTCTTCCTGTCTGCTCATCCATCTGTCTGTCTTTCTGTCTGCTCATCCATCTGTCTGTCTTTCTGTCTGCTGTCTCTGTCTGTCTGTCTCTCTAGAAGCCTGTCTGTCTATCTGTCTCTTTGTCCGCCCGTCTGTCTCATTGTTTGCCTGTCTAACTGTCGCTCTCTGTCCGCCTGTCTCTTTCTGTCTGTCGGCCCATCTGTCCGTCTCTCTGTCTGTCTGTTTCTCTGCCTGTCTCTCTCTGTCTGTCTGTGCATTGTCTGTAACTCACTGTCTGCCTGTCCCTCTTTCGGTCTGTCTCTCTGTCTCATTGTCTGCCTGTCTGTCTGTCTCACTATCTGCCTGTTTCCATTTCTGTCTGTCTGTCTGCCTTTGTCTCTCTGTCTGTCTCTCTGTCTGCCTCTGCCTGTCTGTCTCTCTGTCTGTCAGACAGTGTTGAGACAGCCATGACCCATGTCCATTATTAAATCCTCCACTTTTATACGTGCTGCTGTTCTCTGTTTCAGGATGACGATGCGCTGATGCTGATTCGACCCTGTAAACTCTGTAAGTTCATCGTTCGGGCGATGAGAAATTACGTCGTGCACCAGTGTGATCAGGTACCAAACAACTCCAATAGTGAATATTTCATTATTCAGTTTGTATAAATATGAATGTGGGTGTTTTAATAAAAAATAAATAAATAAATCTTTCCATTTTTATTTCACTGAATGTGCATACAGTACAAAATACAACAGAAATATTTCATGCAGAGATTCTGAGCTCCCGGGTTCGAATCTCAGCTCTCCTACCGGTCAGTTTGGCGCCCTCTAGCAGGCATAATTGACAAAATTGACCTCCAGTCTGCTGGGTGGGAAAGACCGGACTAAGTGAATAAGAACAGATTGGTGGACTGCACACACGCCGTTGGGGTCCCCAGCAGCGGATTGGCTGCGCTAAATTGGGAGACAAAGGGGGTAAATGTATAAAGATCATAAAAAAAGAGTAATAATTGCTTTGAAATGTCTTGTTGGTTCTTTTTATGTCCCTTTAATGCTTGTTTTTCTTTCTCCTTCAGGGAAGTAAGATGCTGTGTGACGTGTTCGAACCCAAATTACAAGCAACGTGCAACAATACAAGTTTCAGATTGTGTATAAAAATAAGAAAAAAACTTTATAGAAAACCAGCAGAGCAAGTCTGTAAGAAATTGAAGGCATGTAGGAGGTAATGAATGTATGATATTAATCTGATATTTATGAGTTGAGTCTGGTTCCTCTCCAGGGTTCCTCCTTTTGGTCCTGGATTCTGTAAAGTGTCTTTAAAATCATGTATGTTGTAAAAAGTGCTGTAGAAATAAATCTGACTTGACTTGTCCTCTACAAAACAGGTTTTAAAAAGGTTTTTAATTGCTTCTCCTTTTTAACATTTAGCTGATGCTTTTATCTAAAGCAACTTCGGGTATTCGAGCAATCGGGTGGCCACTGATGGGGCTTGAACATGCAACCTTTTGGTTACTAGTCCAGTATCTTAACCACCTTCACCTTCATTAGAAGTACAATTATTAAAAGCAAAAATGGTTTTCTTAACCCCGTGTACAACAATTATTGGCACCTTTTGGTTTAGTACTTCGTGCAGCCTCCCTTTGCTGAGATTACAGCTCAGAGTCTTCTCCTATAACGCTTAATAATACTGGAGAACACACAGAAGACTCCACGTTCGCCGTTCATGAGGAGGATGAGAACCTTGAGCGTTTTTATGACGGATCTCTGGAGGAAGACAGCTCAGGTGAGCCATCGTCGTCCTCTCACTCAGACGAGCCTCTCAGTTATTTTGAGATGGTCAACGCCTTCAGGAGGAAGTAGCGCCTCGCCTCCTCAGGCGAACGATCCCTGATAAGACCAGTAACTCCTCCTGCGACATCAACAGCCTGGACGAGCTGCTGGATGAAGTGAAGATAATGTTAGAACGTAAAGAGAAGCTGCTGGAGGTGGATCTGCAGATACGAGCCTCCAGAAATAAGATCCTGGATGCTGTGAGGAGCAGAAATGTTGCAGAATTTATCTTTGCACGAGTAGATGAAGATCCAGAGGAGCAGGAACGTCCTCATGTCACACCGCATGATTGTAAATAGTTGAAACATTTAATCCAATAAATCTTCTCTGCATACGTGCTGGTTCTTCTGTTCTTCCAACTAGTTAATGCTCAGGTGTCCAAATACTTTTGGCCATTAGTGTATGAACAGAAAATGCATTTCTAATAATAAACAAAACATATTTGAACAATATTATAACATGTACATGTAAATATTCTATCAAATTAATCAAGTTCAAATTAACGCTCAAGCGTCTATATATTTTTGGCCATTAAAAAAAACATGAATCAGAGTCATTTATTTGAATCAGATTCAGGTTCGAATTGAGCTTCATGAACGTGTTTCACCCAGATTCGTCTGGTCAGCTGCTTTTGGCATGTGCTCGTGTAGAGGTGTTAAAGTGTTCACACACACACACACACACACGCTTTAACACACACACACACACGCTTTAACACACACACACACACACACGCTTTAACATACACACAAAATTATATGGACATTCATCCATCTATCAAGCTGGACAGCTGTAGCCTAGCGGTTAAGGTACTGGACTGGTAAGCAGAATGTTGCTGGTTCAAACCCCACCACTGCCAGGTTGCCACTGTTGGGCCCTTGAGCGAGGCCCTCAACCCTCAATTGCTTAGATTGTATAATGTAAGTCGCTTT